>NC_092171.1:37475949-37593449 GCF_045791955.1 Oncorhynchus clarkii lewisi | reverse complement strand
TGTGTGTAACCTGTTAGCTTAGTGTGTGTAACCTGTTAGCTTAGTGTGTGTAACCTGTTAGCTTAGTGTGTGTAACCTGTTAGCTTAGTGTGTGTAACCTGTTAGCTTAGTGTGTGTAACCTGTTAGCTGGGTGTTGTGTAACCTGTTAGCTTAGTGTGTGTAACCTGTTAGCTTAGTGTGTGTAACCTGTTAGCTTAGTGTGTGTAACCTGTTAGCTTAGTGTGTGTAACCTGTTAGCTGGGTGTTGTGTAATCTGTTAGGTTGGAGTGTGTAACCTGTTAGCTTGGTGTTGTGTAATATGTTAGGTTGGAGTGTGTAACCAGTTTTCTAGTCCCACATTAACAACAAAGTGACATTGCAAAACCCTCACTCCTTCACTCAGAAACTTATTCCAGTGTTTGCCTGTCAGCTGAAAATGATTTGCATGTTTAGGCCCCTCCCACCTCTGAAGCACAGGTTACTAAAACTAAAACTGTGCTGACGTTACCATAGGTTACTGTACCATAGGTTACTGTACTGACATTACCATAGGTTACTGTACTGACGTCACCATAGGTTACTGTACTGACGTCACCATAGGTTACTGTACTGACGTCACCTTAGGTTACTGTACTGACGTCACCATAGGTTACTGTACTGACGTCACCATAGGTTACTGTACTGACGTCACCATAGGTTACTGTACTGACGTCACCATAGGTTACTGTACTGACGTCACCATAGGTTACTGTACTGACGTTACCATAGGTTACTGTACTGACGTTACCATAGTTTACTGTACTGACGTTACCATAGGTTACTGTACTGACGTTACCATAGGTTACTGTACTGACGTCACCATAGGTTACTGTACTGACGTCACCATAGGTTGCTGTACTGACGTCACCATAGGTTACTGTACTGACGTCACCATAGGTTACTGTACTGACGTCACCATAGGTTACTGTACTGACGTTACCATGGGTTACTGTACTGACGTCACCATAGGTTACTGTGCTGACGTCACCATAGGTTACTGTACTGACGTTACCATAGGTTACTGTACTGACATCACCATAGGTTACTGTACTGGCGTTACCATAGGTTACTGTACTGACGTCACCATAGGTTACTGTACTGACGTCACCATAGGTTACTGTACTGACGTTACCATAGGTTACTTTATTGACGTTACCATAGGTTACTGTACTGATGTTACCATAGGTTACTGTACTGACGTTACCATAGGTTACTGTACTGACGTTACCATAGGTTACTGTACTGACGTTACCATAGTCTACTGTACTGACGTTACCATAGGTTACTGTACTGACGTTACAATAGGTTACTGTACTGACGTTACCATAGGTTACTGTACTGACGTTACCATAGGTTACTGTACTGACGTTACCATAGGCTACTGTACTGACGTTACCATAGGTTACTGTACTGACGTTACCATAGGCTACTGTACTGACGTTACCATAGGCTACGGTACTGGCGCATTACCATTGGCTACTATGCTGACGTAACCATGGGCTACTTTATTGACGTTACCATAGGCTACTGTACTGACGTTACCATAGGTTACTGTACTGACGTTACCATAGGTTACTGTACTGACGTTACCATAGGCCACTGTACTGATGTTACCATAGGTTACTGTACTGATGTTACCATAGGCTACTGTACTGATGTTACCATAGGCTACTGTACTGACGCGTTACCATTGGCTACTATGCTGATGTTACCATAAGTTACTGTACTGATGTTACCATAAGTTACTGTACTGACGTTACCATAGGTTACTGTACTGACGTTACAATAGGTTACTGTACTGACGTTACCATAGGTTACTGTACTGACGTTACCATAGGTTACTGTACTGACGTTACCATAGGCTACTGTACTGACGTTACCATAGGTTACTGTACTGACGTTACCATAGGCTACTGTACTGACGTTACCATAGGCTACGGTACTGGCGCATTACCATTGGCTACTATGCTGACGTAACCATGGGCTACTTTATTGACGTTACCATAGGCTACTGTACTGACGTTACCATAGGTTACTGTACTGACGTTACCATATGTTACTGTACTGACGTTACCATAGGCCACTGTACTGATGTTACCATAGGTTACTGTACTGATGTTACCATAGGCTACTGTACTGATGTTACCATAGGCTACTGTACTGACGCGTTACCATTGGCTACTATGCTGATGTTACCATAAGTTACTGTACTGATGTTACCATAAGTTACTGTACTGACGTTACCATAGGTTACTGTACTGACGTTACCATAGGCTACGGTACTGGCGCATTACCATTGGCTACTATGCTGACGTTACCATGGGCTACTTTATTGACGTTACCATAGGTTATTGTTCTGATGTTACCATAGGCTAATGTACTTGATTCAGAATATAGGGAGAGAGATTTTTATTTAGCCAGAGAAAAATATATTAATTTTGCCAACGCTAGTTAAGGACACTATATGCCTAGTTATCACATTTCACGTTCGATTTATTAACTACAAAAAGGTTAAGACATGTTTAATTCTGGTGCTACTCTGCACACACAAGCTTGTTCGCTAGCTAGTTCAAAGGACATTCAATGTTCATCAATAGAATAATTCTGTGAACCTTATTCAGATAATGGATGTCATAACAAGATGCCCAGCGCTCACGCCCCACCTGCAAAATGTTAGTCACATCTTGCGCCATAGACTACACTTGTCTGTCCATCACACATGTAAACAACTAGCTTGCCTGCTCTATCTGCACTGATTGGTGAAGTTATTGAATGAGCTAAATGTGAAAAACAGTTGATTTCACGGGATAAAAAAGGACCAGAGAGGAACGATATAAAGCAGTACTTCTTGGGGGTTCGAACCGGTTCAGAACTGTATTTTTCTGGTCAGAACAGTGGAACAGAACGGAAAAAATAGTGTTTCTGTTCAAAATGAAAACACTTTCATTTCCAACCCTTGCTGTGTAACCTGTTAGCTTGGTGTGTGTAACCTGTTAGCTTGGTGTGTGTAACCTGTTAGCTTAGTGTGTGTAACCTGTTAGCTTGGTGTGTGTAACCTGTTAGCTTGGTGTGTGTAACCTGTTAGCTTGGTGTGTGTAACCTGTTAGCTTAGTGTGTGTAACCTGTTAGCTTGGTGTGTGTAACCTGTTACCTTGATGTGTGTAACCTGTTAGCTTGGTGTGTGTAACCTGTTAGCTTGGTGTGTGTAACCTGTTAGCTTGGTGTGTGTAACCTGTTAGTTTGGTGTGTGTAACCTGTTAGCTTGGTGTGTGTAACCTGTTAGCTTGGTGTGTGTAACCTGTTAGCTTGGTGTGTGTAACCTGTTAGCTTGGTGTGTGTAACCTGTTAGCTTGGTGTGTGTAACCTGTTAGCTTGGTGTGTGTAACCTGTTAGCTTGGTGTGTGTAACCTGTTAGCTTGGTGTGTGTAACCTGTTACCTTGATGTGTGTAACCTGTTAGCTTGGTGTGTGTAACCTGTTAGCTTGGTGTGTGTAACCTGTTAGCTTGGTGTGTGTAACCTGTTAGCTTGGTGTGTGTAACCTGTTAGCTTGGTGTGTGTAACCTGTTAGCTGGTGTGTGTAACCTGTTAGCTTAGTGTGTGTAACCTGTTAGCTTGGTGTGTGTAACCTGTTAGCTTGGTGTGTGTAACCTGTTAGCTTGGTGTGTGTAACCTGTTAGCTTGGTGTGTGCAACCTGTTAGCGTGGTGTGTGTAACCTGTTAGCTTGGTGTTGTGTAACCTGTTAGCTTGGTGTGTGTAACCTGTTAGCTTGGTGTGTGTAACCTGTTAGCTTGGTGTGTGTAACCTGTTACCTTGGTGTGTGTAACCTGTTAGCTTGGTGTGTGTAACCTGTTACCTTGATGTGTGTAACCTGTTAGCTTGGTGTGTGTAACCTGTTAGCTTGGTGTGTGTAACCTGTTAGCTTGGTGTGTGTAACCTGTTAGCTTGGTGTGTGTAACCTGTTAGCTTGGTGTGTGTAACCTGTTAGCTGGTGTGTGTAACCTGTTAGCTTAGTGTGTGTAACCTGTTAGCTTGGTGTGTGTAACCTGTTAGCTTGGTGTGTGTAACCTGTTAGCTTGGTGTGTGTAACCTGTTAGCTTGGTGTGTGTAACCTGTTAGCTTGGTGTGTGCAACCTGTTAGCTTGGTGTGTGTAACCTGTTAGCTTGGTGTTGTGTAACCTGTTAGCTTGGTGTGTGTAACCTGTTAGCTTGGTGTTGTGTAACCTGTTAGCTTGGTGTGTGTAACCTGTTAGCTTGGAGTGTGTAACCTGTTAGCTTGGAGTGTGTAACCTGTTAGCTTGGTGTGTGTAACCTGTTAGCTTGGTGTTGTGTAACCTGTTAGCTTGGTGTGTGTAACCTGTTACCTTGGTGTGTGTAACCTGTTAGCTTGGTGTGTGTAACCTGTTACCTTGATGTGTGTAACCTGTTAGCTTGGTGTGTGTAACCTGTTAGCTTGGTGTGTGTAACCTGTTAGCTTGGTGTGTGTAACCTGTTACCTTGATGTGTGTAACCTGTTAGCTTGGTGTGTGTAACCTGTTAGCTTGGTGTGTGTAACCTGTTAGCTTGGTGTTGTGTAACCTGTTAGCTTGGTGTGTGTAACCTGTTAGCTTGGAGTGTGTAACCTGTTAGCTTGGAGTGTGTAACCTGTTAGCTTGGTGTGTGTAACCTGTTAGCTTGGTGTTGTGTAACCTGTTAGCTTGGTGTGTGTAACCTGTTACCTTGGTGTGTGTAACCTGTTAGCTTGGTGTGTGTAACCTGTTACCTTGATGTGTGTAACCTGTTAGCTTGGTGTGTGTAACCTGTTAGCTTGGTGTGTGTAACCTGTTAGCTTGGTGTGTGTAACCTGTTAGCTTGGTGTGTGTAACCTGTTAGCTTGGTGTGTGTAACCTGTTAGCTTGGTGTGTGTAACCTGTTAGCTTGGTGTGTGTAACCTGTTAGCTTGGTGTGTGTAACCTGTTAGCTTGGTGTTGTGTAACCTGTTAGCTTGGTGTGTGTAACCTGTTAGCTTGGAGTGTGTAACCTGTTAGCTTGGAGTGTGTAACCTGTTAGCTTGGTGTGTGTAACCTGTTAGCTTGGTGTTGTGTAACCTGTTAGCTTGGTGTGTGTAACCTGTTACCTTGGTGTGTGTAACCTGTTAGCTTGGTGTGTGTAACCTGTTACCTTGATGTGTGTAACCTGTTAGCTTGGTGTTGTGTAACCTGTTAGCTTGGTGTGTGTAACCTGTTACCTTGGTGTGTGTAACCTGTTAGCTTGGTGTGTGTAACCTGTTACCTTGATGTGTGTAACCTGTTACCTTGATGTGTGTAACCTGTTAGCTTGGTGTTGTGTAACCTGTTAGCTTGGTGTGTGTAACCTGTTACCTTGGTGTGTGTAACCTGTTAGCTTGGTGTGTGTAACCTGTTACCTTGATGTGTGTAACCTGTTAGCTTGGTGTGTGTAACCTGTTAGCTTGGTGTGTGTAACCTGTTAGCTTGGTGTTGTGTAACCTGTTAGCTTGGTGTGTGTAACCTGTTAGCTTGGAGTGTGTAACCTGTTAGCTTGGAGTGTGTAACCTGTTAGCTTGGTGTGTGTAACCTGTTAGCTTGGTGTGTGTAACCTGTTAGCTTGGTGTGTGTAACCTGTTAGCTTGGTGTGTGTAACCTGTTAGCTTGGTGTGTGTAACCTGTTAGCTTGGTGTGTGTAACCTGTTAGCTTGGTGTGTGTAACCTGTTAGCTTGGTGTGTGTAACCTGTTAGCTTGGTGTGTGTAACCTGTTACCTTGATGTGTGTAACCTGTTAGCTTGGTGTGTGTAACCTGTTAGCTTGGTGTGTGTAACCTGTTAGCTTGGTGTTGTGTAACCTGTTAGCTTGGTGTTGTGTAACCTGTTACCTTGGTGTGTGTAACCTGTTACCTTGGTGTGTGTAACCTGTTAGCTTGGTGTGTGTAACCTGTTACCTTGATGTGTGTAACCTGTTAGCTTGGTGTTGTGTAACCTGTTAGCTTGGTGTGTGTAACCTGTTAGCTTGGTGTGTGTAACCTGTTAGCTTGGTGTGTGTAACCTGTTACCTTGATGTGTGTAACCTGTTAGCTTGGTGTGTGTAACCTGTTAGCTTGGTGTGTGTAACCTGTTAGCTTGGTGTTGTGTAACCTGTTAGCTTGGTGTGTGTAACCTGTTAGCTTGGAGTGTGTAACCTGTTAGCTTGGAGTGTGTAACCTGTTAGCTTAGTGTGTGTAACCTGTTAGCTTGGTGTGTGTAACCTGTTAGCTTGGTGTGTGTAACCTGTTAGCTTGGTGTGTGTAACCTGTTAGCTTGGTGTGTGTAACCTGTTAGCTTGGTGTGTGTAACCTGTTAGCTTGGTGTGTGTAACCTGTTAGCTTGGTGTGTGTAACCTGTTACCTTGATGTGTGTAACCTGTTAGCTTGGTGTGTGTAACCTGTTAGCTTGGTGTGTGTAACCTGTTAGCTTGGTGTGTGTAACCTGTTAGCTTGGTGTGTGTAACCTGTTAGCTTGGTGTGTGTAACCTGTTAGCTGGTGTGTGTAACCTGTTAGCTTAGTGTGTGTAACCTGTTAGCTTGGTGTGTGTAACCTGTTAGCTTGGTGTGTGTAACCTGTTACCTTGGTGTGTGTAACCTGTTAGCTTGGTGTGTGTAACCTGTTACCTTGATGTGTGTAACCTGTTAGCTTGGTGTTGTGTAACCTGTTAGCTTGGTGTGTGTAACCTGTTACCTTGGTGTGTGTAACCTGTTAGCTTGGTGTGTGTAACCTGTTACCTTGATGTGTGTAACCTGTTAGCTTGGTGTGTGTAACCTGTTAGCTTGGTGTGTGTAACCTGTTAGCTTGGTGTTGTGTAACCTGTTAGCTTGGTGTGTGTAACCTGTTAGCTTGGAGTGTGTAACCTGTTAGCTTGGAGTGTGTAACCTGTTAGCTTAGTGTGTGTAACCTGTTAGCTTGGTGTGTGTAACCTGTTAGCTTGGTGTGTGTAACCTGTTAGCTTGGTGTGTGTAACCTGTTAGC
Organism: Oncorhynchus clarkii lewisi; assembly: GCF_045791955.1. Classification (NCBI taxonomy): domain Eukaryota; kingdom Metazoa; phylum Chordata; class Actinopteri; order Salmoniformes; family Salmonidae; genus Oncorhynchus; species Oncorhynchus clarkii. The sequence goes on along the minus strand of NC_092171.1, from coordinate 37,586,436 downwards.
TTGGTGTGTGTAACCTGTTAGCTTGGTGTGTGTAACCTGTTAGCTTGGTGTGTGTAACCTGTTAGCTTGGTGTGTGTAACCTGTTAGCTTGGTGTGTGTAACCTGTTAGCTTGGTGTGTGTAACCTGTTAGCTGGTGTGTGTAACCTGTTAGCTTAGTGTGTGTAACCTGTTAGCTTGGTGTGTGTAACCTGTTAGCTTGGTGTGTGTAACCTGTTAGCTTGGTGTGTGTAACCTGTTAGCTTGGTGTGTGCAACCTGTTAGCGTGGTGTGTGTAACCTGTTAGCTTGGTGTTGTGTAACCTGTTAGCTTGGTGTGTGTAACCTGTTAGCTTGGTGTGTGTAACCTGTTAGCTTGGTGTGTGTAACCTGTTACCTTGGTGTGTGTAACCTGTTAGCTTGGTGTGTGTAACCTGTTACCTTGATGTGTGTAACCTGTTAGCTTGGTGTGTGTAACCTGTTAGCTTGGTGTGTGTAACCTGTTAGCTTGGTGTGTGTAACCTGTTAGCTTGGTGTGTGTAACCTGTTAGCTTGGTGTGTGTAACCTGTTAGCTTGGTGTGTGTAACCTGTTAGCTTGGTGTGTGTAACCTGTTAGCTTGGTGTGTGTAACCTGTTAGCTTGGTGTGTGTAACCTGTTAGCTGGTGTGTGTAACCTGTTAGCTTAGTGTGTGTAACCTGTTAGCTTGGTGTGTGTAACCTGTTAGCTTGGTGTGTGTAACCTGTTACCTTGGTGTGTGTAACCTGTTAGCTTGGTGTGTGTAACCTGTTAGCTTGGTGTGTGTAACCTGTTAGCTGGTGTGTGTAACCTGTTAGCTTAGTGTGTGTAACCTGTTAGCTTGGTGTGTGTAACCTGTTAGCTTGGTGTGTGTAACCTGTTACCTTGGTGTGTGTAACCTGTTAGCTTGGTGTGTGTAACCTGTTACCTTGATGTGTGTAACCTGTTAGCTTAGTGTGTGTAACCTGTTAGCTTGGTGTGTGTAACCTGTTAGCTTGGTGTGTGTAACCTGTTACCTTGGTGTGTGTAACCTGTTAGCTTGGTGTGTGTAACCTGTTAGCTTGGTGTGTGTAACCTGTTAGCTGGTGTGTGTAACCTGTTAGCTTAGTGTGTGTAACCTGTTAGCTTGGTGTGTGTAACCTGTTAGCTTGGTGTGTGTAACCTGTTACCTTGGTGTGTGTAACCTGTTAGCTTGGTGTGTGTAACCTGTTACCTTGATGTGTGTAACCTGTTAGCTTGGTGTTGTGTAACCTGTTAGCTTGGTGTGTGTAACCTGTTACCTTGGTGTGTGTAACCTGTTAGCTTGGTGTGTGTAACCTGTTACCTTGATGTGTGTAACCTGTTAGCTTGGTGTGTGTAACCTGTTAGCTTGGTGTGTGTAACCTGTTAGCTTGGTGTTGTGTAACCTGTTAGCTTGGTGTGTGTAACCTGTTAGCTTGGAGTGTGTAACCTGTTAGCTTGGAGTGTGTAACCTGTTAGCTTAGTGTGTGTAACCTGTTAGCTTGGTGTGTGTAACCTGTTAGCTTGGTGTGTGTAACCTGTTAGCTTGGTGTGTGTAACCTGTTAGCTTGGTGTGTGTAACCTGTTAGCTTGGTGTGTGTAACCTGTTAGCTTGGTGTGTGTAACCTGTTAGCTTGGTGTGTGTAACCTGTTAGCTTGGTGTGTGTAACCTGTTAGCTGGTGTGTGTAACCTGTTAGCTTAGTGTGTGTAACCTGTTAGCTTGGTGTGTGTAACCTGTTAGCTTGGTGTGTGTAACCTGTTAGCTTGGTGTGTGTAACCTGTTAGCTTGGTGTGTGCAACCTGTTAGCGTGGTGTGTGTAACCTGTTAGCTTGGTGTTGTGTAACCTGTTAGCTTGGTGTGTGTAACCTGTTAGCTTGGTGTGTGTAACCTGTTAGCTTGGTGTGTGTAACCTGTTACCTTGGTGTGTGTAACCTGTTAGCTTGGTGTGTGTAACCTGTTACCTTGATGTGTGTAACCTGTTAGCTTGGTGTGTGTAACCTGTTAGCTTGGTGTGTGTAACCTGTTAGCTTGGTGTGTGTAACCTGTTAGCTTGGTGTGTGTAACCTGTTAGCTTGGTGTGTGTAACCTGTTAGCTTGGTGTGTGTAACCTGTTAGCTTGGTGTGTGTAACCTGTTAGCTTGGTGTGTGTAACCTGTTAGCTGGTGTGTGTAACCTGTTAGCTTAGTGTGTGTAACCTGTTAGCTTGGTGTGTGTAACCTGTTAGCTTGGTGTGTGTAACCTGTTACCTTGGTGTGTGTAACCTGTTAGCTTGGTGTGTGTAACCTGTTACCTTGATGTGTGTAACCTGTTAGCTTGGTGTTGTGTAACCTGTTAGCTTGGTGTGTGTAACCTGTTAGCTTGGTGTGTGTAACCTGTTAGCTTGGTGTGTGTAACCTGTTAGCTTGGTGTGTGTAACCTGTTAGCTTGGTGTGTGTAACCTGTTAGCTGGTGTGTGTAACCTGTTAGCTTAGTGTGTGTAACCTGTTAGCTTGGTGTGTGTAACCTGTTAGCTTGGTGTGTGTAACCTGTTACCTTGGTGTGTGTAACCTGTTAGCTTGGTGTGTGTAACCTGTTACCTTGATGTGTGTAACCTGTTAGCTTGGTGTTGTGTAACCTGTTAGCTTGGTGTGTGTAACCTGTTACCTTGGTGTGTGTAACCTGTTAGCTTGGTGTGTGTAACCTGTTACCTTGATGTGTGTAACCTGTTAGCTTGGTGTGTGTAACCTGTTAGCTTGGTGTGTGTAACCTGTTAGCTTGGTGTTGTGTAACCTGTTAGCTTGGTGTGTGTAACCTGTTAGCTTGGAGTGTGTAACCTGTTAGCTTGGAGTGTGTAACCTGTTAGCTTAGTGTGTGTAACCTGTTAGCTTGGTGTGTGTAACCTGTTAGCTTGGTGTGTGTAACCTGTTAGCTTGGTGTGTGTAACCTGTTAGCTTGGTGTGTGTAACCTGTTAGCTTGGTGTGTGTAACCTGTTAGCTTGGTGTGTGTAACCTGTTAGCTTGGTGTGTGTAACCTGTTAGCTTGGTGTGTGTAACCTGTTAGCTGGTGTGTGTAACCTGTTAGCTTAGTGTGTGTAACCTGTTAGCTTGGTGTGTGTAACCTGTTAGCTTGGTGTGTGTAACCTGTTAGCTTGGTGTGTGTAACCTGTTAGCTTGGTGTGTGTAACCTGTTAGCTTGGTGTGTGTAACCTGTTAGCTGGTGTGTGTAACCTGTTAGCTTGGTGTGTGTAACCTGTTAGCTTGGTGTGTGTAACCTGTTAGCTTGGTGTGTGTAACCTGTTAGCTTGGTGTGTGTAACCTGTTAGCTTGGTGTGTGCAACCTGTTACCTTGATGTGTGTAACCTGTTAGCTTGGTGTTGTGTAACCTGTTAGCTTGGTGTGTGTAACCTGTTAGCTTGGTGTTGTGTAACCTGTTAGCTTGGTGTGTGTAACCTGTTAGCTTGGAGTGTGTAACCTGTTAGCTTGGAGTGTGTAACCTGTTAGCTTGGTGTGTGTAACCTGTTAGCTTGGTGTTGTGTAACCTGTTAGCTTGGTGTGTGTAACCTGTTACCTTGGTGTGTGTAACCTGTTAGCTTGGTGTGTGTAACCTGTTACCTTGATGTGTGTAACCTGTTAGCTTGGTGTGTGTAACCTGTTAGCTTGGTGTGTGTAACCTGTTAGCTTGGTGTGTGTAACCTGTTAGCTTGGTGTGTGTAACCTGTTAGCTTGGTGTGTGTAACCTGTTAGCTGGTGTGTGTAACCTGTTAGCTTAGTGTGTGTAACCTGTTAGCTTGGTGTGTGTAACCTGTTAGCTTGGTGTGTGTAACCTGTTAGCTTGGTGTGTGTAACCTGTTAGCTTGGTGTGTGTAACCTGTTAGCTTGGTGTGTGCAACCTGTTAGCTTGGTGTGTGTAACCTGTTAGCTTGGTGTTGTGTAACCTGTTAGCTTGGTGTGTGTAACCTGTTAGCTTGGTGTTGTGTAACCTGTTAGCTTGGTGTGTGTAACCTGTTAGCTTGGAGTGTGTAGCCTGTTAGCTTGGAGTGTGTAACCTGTTAGCTTGGTGTGTGTAACCTGTTAGCTTGGTGTGTGCAACCTGTTAGCTTGGTGTGTGTAACCTGTTAGCTTGGTGTTGTGTAACCTGTTAGCTTGGTGTGTGTAACCTGTTAGCTTGGTGTTGTGTAACCTGTTAGCTTGGTGTGTGTAACCTGTTAGCTTGGAGTGTGTAACCTGTTAGCTTGGAGTGTGTAACCTGTTAGCTTGGTGTGTGTAACCTGTTAGCTTGGTGTATGCAACCTGTTAGCTTGGTGTGTGTAACCTGTTAGCTGGTGTGTGTAACCTGTTAGCTTGGTGTGTGTAACCTGTTAGCTTGGTGTGTGTAACCTGTTAGCTTGGTGTGTGTAACCTGTTAGCTTGGTGTGTGTAACCTGTTAGCTTGGTGTTGTGTAACCTTTTATTTTGGTGTGTGTAACCTGTTAGCTTGGTGTGTGTAACCTGTTAGCTTGGTGTGTGTAACCTGTTAGCTTGGTGTTGTGTAACCTGTTAGCTTGTTGTGTGTAACCTGTTAGCTTGGTGTGTGTAACCTGTTAGCTTGGTGTGTGTAACCTGTTAGCTTGGTGTGTGTAACCTGTTAGCTTGGTGTGTGTAACCTGTTAGCTTGGTGTGTGTAACCTGTTAGCTTGGTGTGTGTAAACTGTTAGCTTGGAGTGTGTAACCTGTTAGCTTGTTGTGTGTAACCTGTTAGCTTGGTGTGTGTAACCTGTTAGCTTGGTGTGTGTAACCTGTTAGATTGGTGTGTGTAACCTGTTAGCTTGGTGTGTGTAACCTGTTAGCTTGGTGTGTGTAACCTGTTAGCTTGGTGTGTGTAACCTGTTAGCTTGGTGTGTGTAACCTGTTAGCTTGGTGTGTGTAACCTGTTAGCTTGGTGTGTGTAACCTGTTAGCTTGGTGTGTGTAACCTGTTAGCTTGGTGTGTGTAACCTGTTAGCTTGGTGTGTGTAACCTGTTAGCTTGGAGTGTGTAACCTGTTAGCTGGGTGTTGTGTAACCTGTTAGCTTGGTGTGTGTAACCTGTTACCTTGGTGTGTGTAACCTGTTAGCTTGGTGTGTGTAACCTGTTACCTTGGTGTGTGTAACCTGTTAGCTTGGTGTGTGTAACCTGTTACCTTGGTGTGTGTAACCTGTTTGCTGGGTGTTGTGTAACCTGTTAGCTTAGTGTGTGTAACCTGTTAGCTTGGTGTGTGAAACCTGTTAGCTTGGTGTGTGTAACCTGTTAGCTTGGTGTGTGTAACCTGTTAGCTTGGTGTGTGTAACCTGTTAGCTTGGTGTGTGTAACCTGTTAGCTTGGTGTGTGTAACCTGTTAGCTTGGTGTGTGTAACCTGTTAGCTTGGTGTGTGTAACCTGTTAGCTTAGTGTGTGTAACCTGTTAGCTTGGAGTGTGTAACCTGTTAGCTGGGTGTGTGTAACCTGTTAGCTGGGTGTGTGTAACCTGTTAGCTTGGTTTGTGTAACCTGTTAGCTTGGTGTGTGTAACCTGTTAGCTTGGTGTGTGTAACCTGTTAGCTTGGTGTGTGTAACCTGTTAGCTTGGCGTGTGTAAACTGTTAGCTTGGTGTGTGTAACCTGTTAGCTTGGTGTTGTGTAACCTGTTAGCTTGGTGTGTGTAACCTGTTAGCTTGGTGTGTGTAACCTGTTAGCTTGGTGTGTGTAACCTGTTAGCTTGGTGTGTGTAACCTGTTAGCTTGGTGTGTGTAACCTGTTAGCTTGGTGTGTGTAACCTGTTAGCTTGGTGTTGTGTAACCTGTTAGCTTGGTGTGTGTAACCTGTTACCTTGGTGTGTGTAACCTGTTAGCTTGGTGTGTGTAACCTGTTAGCTTGGCGTGTGTAACCTGTTAGCTTGGTGTGTGTAACCTGTTAGCTTGGTGTGTGTAACCTGTTAGCTTGTAGTGTGTAACCTGTTAGCTTGGTGTGTGTAACCTGTTAGCTGGGTGTGTGTAACCTGTTAGCTTGGTGTGTGTAACCTGTTAGCTTGGAGTGTGTAACCTGTTAGCTTGGTGTGTGTAACCTGTTAGCTTGGTGTGTGTAACCTGTTAGCTTGGTGTGTGTAACCTGTTAGCTTGGTGTGTGTAACCTGTTAGCTTGGTGTGTGCAACCTGTTACCTTGGTGTGTGTAACCTGTTAGCTGGGTGTTGTGTAACCTGTTAGCTTGGTGTGTGTAACCTGTTAGCTTGGTGTGTGTAACCTGTTAGTTTGGTGTGTGTAACCTGTTAGCTTGGTGTGTGTAACCTGTTAGCTTGGTGTGTGTAACCTGTTAGCTTGGTGTGTGTAACCTGTTAGCTTGGTGTGTGTAACCTGTTAGCTTGGTGTGTGTAACCTGTTAGCTTGGAGTGTGTAACCTGTTAGCTGGGTGTGTGTAACCTGTTAGCTTGGTGTGTGTAACCTGTTAGCTTGGTTTGTGTAACCTGTTAGCTTGGTGTGTGTAACCTGTTAGCTTGGTGTGTGTAAACTGTTAGCTTGGTGTGTGTAACCTGTTAGCTTGGTGTGTGTAACCTGTTAGCTTGGTGTGTGTAACCTGTTAGCTTGGTGTTGTGTAACCTGTTAGCTTGGTGTGTGTAACCTGTTAGCTTGGTGTGTGTAACCTGTTAGCTTGGTGTGTGTAACCTGTTAGCTTGGTGTGTGTAACCTGTTAGCTTGGTGTGTGTAACCTGTTAGCTTGGTGTGTGTAACCTGTTAGCTTGGTGTTGTGTAACCTGTTAGCTTGGTGTGTGTAACCTGTTAGCTTGGTGTGTGTAACCTGTTAGCTTGGTGTGTGTAACCTGTTAGCTTGGTGTGTGTAACCTGTTAGCTTGGTGTGTGTAACCTGTTAGCTTGGTGTGTGTAACCTGTTAGCTTGGAGTGTGTAACCTGTTAGCTTGGTGTGTGTAACCTGTTAGCTGGGTGTGTGTAACCTGTTAGCTTGGTGTGTGTAACCTGTTAGCTTGGTGTGTGTAACCTGTTAGCTTGGTGTGTGTAACCTGTTAGCTTGGTGTGTGTAACCTGTTAGCTTGGTGTGTGTAACCTGTTAGCTTGGTGTGTGTAACCTGTTAGCTTGGTGTTGTGTAACCTGTTAGCTTGGTGTGTGTAACCTGTTAGCTTGGTGTGTGTAACCTGTTAGCTTGGTGTGTGTAACCTGTTAGCTTGGTGTGTGTAACCTGTTAGCTTGGTGTGTGTAACCTGTTAGCTTGGTGTGTGTAACCTGTTAGCTTGGAGTGTGTAACCTGTTAGCTTGGTGTGTGTAACCTGTTAGCTGGGTGTGTGTAACCTGTTAGCTTGGTGTGTGTAACCTGTTAGCTTGGAGTGTGTAACCTGTTAGCTTGGTGTGTGTAACCTGTTAGCTTGGTGTGTGTAACCTGTTAGCTTGGTGTGTGTAACCTGTTAGCTTGGTGTGTGTAACCTGTTACCTTGGTGTGTGTAACCTGTTAGCTTGGTGTGTGTAACCTGTTACCTTGGTGTGTGTAACCTGTTAGCTGGGTGTTGTGTAACCTGTTAGCTTGGTGTGTGTAACCTGTTAGCTTGGAGTGTTTACCCTGTTAGCTTGGAGTGTTTACCCTGTTAGCTTGGAGTGTGTACCATGTTAGCTTGGAGTGTGTACCCTGTTAGCTTGGAGTGTTTACCCTGTTAGCTTGGTGTGTGTGTACTCTGTTAGCTTGGTGTGTGTGTACTCTGTTAGCTTGGTGTGTGTGTACTCTGTTAGCTTGGAGTGTTTACCCTGTTAGCTTGGAGTGTGTACCCTGTTAGCTTGGAGTGTGTACCCTGTTAGCTTGGAGTGTTTACCCTGTTAGCTTGGTGTGTGTACTCTGTTAGCTTGGTGTGTGTGTACTCTGTTAGCTTGGAGTGAGTAACCTGTTATTTTGGATTGTTTAACTTGTTCGCTTGGTGTGTGTAACCTGTTAGCTTGGTGTGTGTGTGTGTACTCTGTCAGCTTGGTGTGTGTGTGTGTACTCTGTCAGCTTGGTGTGTGTACTGTTGACTAACATACGTATCCCCTCACAGGGACAGGAGACCTGTTCACACACACACACACAGGACTCCTCACACCTGATAAGAACAAGTCAGAGCTCACAGATTAGATAAAACGTATATTAACCTTTAAATCCTGCTTCTCTCCCGCTCCTGATACACTCCTTCTTTCCTTTCCTTCTTTCCTTTCCTTCTTCCTCCTCCCTTCTTCCTCCAAAAGGTTTAAATCCCTCTGCTTAATCCTCCATTCCGTTCAGAATCAGTGTTACAGCAGAGACCACAGAGACAACCACACTCACTTCTGTTCCTCTCTCCTGTTCCCTTCCCTTCCCTTCCCTTCTCTCTCTCTCTCTCTCTCTCTCTCCCCTCTCCCTCTCTCCCCCTCTCTCTCTCTCTTTATCTGTGCTGAAGCGGAGGAGGCAGTCAAACAGACTCTCTGGGTCCTAGTGTTTCCTGGGTTGACTGAGAGAATGTCATTGTTCCTTGTCGCCTTGCTTACACACGCAGTCACACACACACACACACACACACACTAGTCATAGTCACACAGAACGAAGTGAGCTTAAAACTTGTTGAGGATAGGGGGCAGTATTTTCACTTTGGATGAATTGCGTGCCCATAGTAAACTGCATCAAACTCTGTCCTAGATTGCTAATAAATGCATATTAGTATTACTATTGGATAGAAAACACTCTGAAGTTTCTAAAACTGTTTGCAGGCAACCTTCCAAACAAGAAGTGAAATTCTGAAAGTTGGGGCAACTTTGACGTCATCGCCCCCTCCTTTCCCAACAAGATATGGATCTTGAAGCACTTCCTACGCCTTCCACTAGATGTCCTCATTCAGTAGAAAGTGTAATGGTGCATTTGCTGTGAACTTTGACCTAATGGGAGGGAAAATAGTCAGTATGGGGAATGATCAAGTGCAAGATCACGTTAATGTGTGTGTGTGTGTGTGTGTGTGTCTGTGTGTGTGTGTCTGCGTTTGTAAGCAAGGCGACAAGGAACAATGACATTCTCTGATTGAGAACCATACCCGGCCAAAACAAAGAAATACAAAAACATAGAAAAAATAACATAGAATGCCCACCCAAAATCACATCCTGACCAAACCAAAATAGAGACATAAAAAGCCCTGACCGTCGCTGGAGGCTCCGGACTGGAGGGCGTCGCTGGAGGCTCCGGACTGGAGGGCGTCGCTGGAGGCTCCGGACTGGAGGGCGTCGCTGGAGGCTCCGGAATGTAGGGCGACGCTGGAGGCTCCGGACTGGAGGGCGTCGCTGGAGGCTCCGGACTGGAGGGCGTCGCTGGAGGCTCCGGACTGGAGGGCGTCGCTGGAGGCTCCGGACTGGAGGGCGTCGCTGGAGGCTCCGGACTGGAGGGCGTCGCTGGAGGCTCCGGACTGGAGGGCGTCGCTGGAGGCTCCGGACTGGAGGGCGTCGCTGGAGGCTCCGGACTGGAGGGCGTCGCTGGAGGCTCCGGACTGGAGGGCGTCGCTGGAGGCTCCGGACTGGAGGGAGTCGCTGGAGGCTCCGGACTGTAGGGCGTCGCTGGAGGCTCCGGACTGTAGGGCGACGCTGGAGGCTCCGGACTGGAGGGCGACGCTGGAGGCTCCGGACTGGAGGGCGACGCTGGAGGCTCCGGACTGGAGGGCGACACTGGAGGCTCTGGACTGTAGGGCGACACTGGAGGCTCCGGACTGTAGGGCGACACTGGAGGCTCTGGACTGGAGGGCGACACTGGAGGCTCCGGACTGTAGGGCGACACTGGAGGCTCTGGACTGGAGGGCGACACTGGAGGCTCTGGACTGGAGGGCGTCGCTGGAGGCTCCGGACTGGAGGGCGTCGCTGGAGGCTCTGGATTGTAGGGCGTCGCTGGAGGAGGAGACGCAGAGACAGCCTGGGGAGACCTACAGGAAGCCTGGCGCGTAGAGGAGGCACAGGTCGAACCGGGCTGTGGGGGAGCACTGGAGATCTGGCGCTTACCACTCGCACCTCTCCATTTGGCTCAATGCCCACTTTCGCCCGGCACGGGCGGAGCGCAGCTATAGGACGAACTGAGCAGTCCCAGAGCACTGGAGACACTGTGCGCAGAGCCGGCGCAGGATACCCTGGAACGAAACTGCGCACCGGAGACCAGGCGCGCTGAGATTCCACAATCCGCCCTGGCTGGATTCCCACTCTTGCATGGCACTTGCGGGGCCTGGCATATAGTGCTCCGGGCTATGAGCGTGCACTAGAGACACTGTGCGCTTTACCGCAAAACACGGTCCATGACCAGTACCACGCTGCTTCCGGTAAGCACGGGGAATTGGCTCAGGTCTATCGCCTGACTCCACCAATCTCCCCATGTGCTCCCTCCAAAACATTTTTGGGGGCTGCCTCTCGTGCCTGCTGCGCTGCCTTGCCTGATATCGCCACCTCTCAGCTTTTCCAGGAGTCCTGAACCCTCTGCTCCTCCATACCACGCTGCTTGGTCCTTTTGTGGTGGGAAGTTCTGTCATGGCTGTTGGAAGAACTGGACCAAGGTGCAGAGTGGTGAGCGTACATTTTATTTATTTATATGAAAAGACACCGAACAAAACAATAAACACTACAAAAACAAACCGTGAAGCTTAAGGTTATGTGCCCTAAAAAACAGTCAACTTCCCACAAAGAAAGGAGGGAAAATGGGTTACCTAAGTATGGTTCCCAATCAGAGACAACGATAGACAGCTGTCCCTGATTGAGAATCATACCCGGCCAAAACATAGATATCCAAAATCATGGAAAAACAAAACATAGAATGCCCACCCCAAATCACATCCTGACCAAACCAAAATGAGACATAAAAAGGCTCACTAAGGTCAGGGTGTGATTTGGGGTGGGCATTCTATGTTTAGTGAATACGAGTTATGACTGATTTGTTGGAGTCATTTGATTTGAATGCATATGTATGACAATTAAATAAACTCAAACTGAGAGAGAGTGAGAGAAGAGAGAGAGAAGATAAAAGAGAGAGAGAAGAGAGGGAGAAGAGAGTGAGAAGAGAGAGAGAGAGATAGAGAGAGAGAAGAGAGCGAGAAGAGAGAGAGAGAAGAGAGAGAGAGGAGAGAGAAGAGAGAGAAGAGGGAGAAGAGAGGGAGAAGAGAGAGAGAAGAGAAAGAGAGAAGAGTTCTGAGAACCTGTTCTACTAACAAACTGAAGCCTCAGGACGAGAACATCCAACCAATCAGAATAAACCAAATTACAACACAGTCAAAACAAAACTACATTGCTTATTGGGAAACACAAGCACAAGCACAAAGCAAAATGCAGTCCTTTCTGGCCTTGAATCGAGAGTACACCGTGGCTAACTACTTGACCATGGTTGCTGATCAAAACCTTAGAAAAACCTTGACAAGGTACAGGCTTGGTGAGCACAGCCTTGCCATTGAGAAGGCTAGACACAGGAGAACCTGGCTCCCTGTAGAGGAAAGGCAGTGTAACCACTGAACAACAGCAGAACCTGAGACAGAGCTGCATTTCCTGACAAATTGTTAAAAAAAAACAATAAAAGAGTGTAATTTCCCCAAATTTGAAACTCTTATTGAAGGTTATTATTGAAGACCTCTCTTATTGAAGACCTCTCTGATGAGAGTAGGCTACCTGTCCTGTTGGGGGAGGACGCAGAGTGCTGTGGGTTGGCAGCGCAGAGGAGAGGAGAGGAGAGAGAAGATAGAAGAGAGAGAGAAGAGAAAGAGAGAGAGAGAGATGAGGATCGACAGAGAGAAAAGAGAGAGAAAGAGAAAGAGATAAATCAATGTCTCTGCAACATTACTGTGAACAACAACAGTGCCAGGGAAGACTCGTTTTCGGAAAACAGACGTCTGTTACAAGAACACTTACTTAGTAACGAAGAGAGAAGGAACCGTGTAATGGGAGGAAGTGGAGATGCAGCTACACCACAGAGACAATACATCGCCTGGAGCCACACACACACACACACACACACACACACACACACACACACACACACACACACACACACACACACACACGAGACAAACACACACAAACATAGGAGACAAACACACACACACATAGGAGACAAACACACACACACATAGGAGACAAACACACACACACACGCAAAGGGGGAAGACGACATTCTTTCAGCTTTCAGGAACTTGAAGGGGAAGGCTTCACGTGTGTGTGTGTGTGTGTGTGTGTGTGTGTGTGTGTGTGTGTGTGTGTGTGTGTGTGTGTGTGTGTGTGTCAAATCAAATTAACAACAGTAATTCCAAGCAATAAAAAACATACAGTGCCTTGCGAAAGTATTCGGCCCCCTTGAACTTTGCGACCTTTTTCCACATTTCAGGCTTTAAACATAAAGATATAAAACTGTATTTTTTTGTGAAGAATCAACAACAAGTGGGACACAATCATGAAGTGGGAACGACATTTATTGGATATTTCAAACTTTTTTAACAAATCAAAAACTGAAAAATTGGGCGTGCAAAATTATTCAGCCCCTTTACTTTCAGTGCAGCAAACTCTCTCCAGAAGTTCAGTGAGGATCTCTGAATGATCCAATGTTGACCTAAATGACTAATGATGATAAATACAATCCACCTGTGTGTAATCAAGTCTCCGTATAAATGCACCTGCACTGTGATAGTCTCAGAGGTCCGTTAAAAGCGCAGAGAGCATCATGAAGAACAAGGAACACACCAGGCAGGTCCGAGATACTGTTGTGAAGAAGTTTAAAGCCGGATTTGGATACAAAAAGATTTCCCAAGCTTTAAACATCCCAAGGAGCACTGTGCAAGCGATAATATTGAAATGGAAGGAGTATCAGACCACTGCAAATCTACCAAGACCTGGCCGTCCCTCTAAACTTTCAGCTCATACAAGGAGAAGACTGATCAGAGATGCAGCCAAGAGGCCCATGATCACTCTGGATGAACTGCAGAGATCTACAGCTGAGGTGGGAGACTCTGTCCATAGGACAACAATCAGTCGTATATTGCACAAATCTGACCTTTATGGAAGAGTGGCAAGAAGAATGCCATTTCTTAAAGATATCCATAAAAAGTGTTGTTTAAAGTTTGCCACAAGCCACCTGGGAGACACACCAAACATGTGGAAGAAGGTGCTCTGGTCAGATGAAACCAAAATTGAACTTTTTGGCAACAATGCAAAACGTTATGTTTGGCGTAAAAGCAACACAGCTGAACACACCATCCCCACTGTCAAACATGGTGGTGGCAGCATCATGGTTTGGGCCTGCTTTTCTTCAGCAGGGACAGGGAAGATGGTTAAAATTGATGGGAAGATGGATGGAGCCAAATACAGGACCATTCTGGAAGAAAACCTGATGTAGTCTGCAAAAGACCTGAGACTGGGACGGAGATTTGTCTTCCAACAAGACAATGATCCAAAACATAAAGCAAAATCTACAATGGAATGGTTAAAAAATAAACATATCCAGGTGTTAGAATGGCCAAGTCAAAGTCCAGACCTGAATCCAATCGAGAATCTGTGGAAAGAACTGAAAACTGCTGTTCACAAATGCTCTCCATCCAACCTCACTGCGATCGAGCTGTTTTGCAAGGAGGAATGGGAAAAGATTTCAGTCTCTCGATGTGCAAAACTGATAGAGACATACCCCAGGCGACTTACAGCTGTAATCGCGACAAAAGGTGGCGCTACAAAGTATTAACTTAAGGGGGCTGAATAATTTTGCACGCCCAATCTTTAAGTTTTTGATTTGTTAGTAAAGTTTGAAATATCCAATAAATGTCGTTCCACTTCATGATTGTGTCCCACTTGTTGTTGATTCTTCACAAAAAATACAGTTTTATATCTTTATGTTTGAAGCCTGAAATGTGGCAAAAGGTCGCAAAGTTCAAGGGGGCCGAATACTTTCGCAAGGCACTGTAAACTGTTTTTCAGTCTATCAGTCCCAGCTTTGATGCACCTGTACTGTATTAGCATTTTAGATGATAGCTTGGTGAACATGTCGTGGCTTTGGTGGTTGAGGTCATTGATGATCTTCTTGGCCTTCCTGGGATTTCGGGTGCTGGAGATGTCCTGGAGGGCAGGCAGTGTTCAGGGTGTTGCGTTTGGCGCCACCTTCTGGAGAGCCCTGCGGTTGCGGACGGTGTAATTGCCGTAGCAGGCGGTGAAAGTGTGTCTAGGGTGTTGGGTAACGTGGACTTGGTGTGGTCCTTAACTAGCCTCTCAAGTTCTTCATGATGACAGAGGTGAGTGCTAGATGGTCTGCAAGTTCTCTGAGGACACAGCTTGGGATGCCGTCTAAATGACTTACTCACGTCGGCCCCGGAGAACAAGAGCAGACAGTCCTCGTAAGACCACGTCGACCACGGAGAACAAGAGCAGACAGTCCTCGTGAGCAGACAGTCCTCGTAAGACCACGTCGACCACGGAGAACAAGAGCAGACAGTCCTCGTAAGACCACGTCAACCACGGAGAACAAGAGCAGACAGTCCTCGTAAGACCACGTCGAACACGGAGAACAAGAGCAGACAGTCCTTGTAAGACCACGTCGACCACGGAGAACAAGAGCAGACAGTCCTCGTAAGACCACGTCGACCACGGAGAACAAGAGCAGACAGTCTTTGTGAGCAGACAGTCATCGTAAGACCACAGCGACCACGGAGAACGAGCAGACAGTCCTCGTGTGCAGACAGTCCTCATGAGCAGACAGTCCTCGTGTGCAGACAGTCCTCATGAGCAGACAGTCCTTGTGTGCAGACAGTCCTCATGAGCAAACAGTCCTCATGAGCAGACAGTCCTCATGAGCAGACAGTCCTCATGAGCAGACAGTCATCGTGAGCAGACAGTCCTCGTAAGACCACGTCGCCCACGAAGAACGAGCAGACAGTCCTCGTGTGCAGACAGTCCTCATGAGCAGACAGTCCTCGTGTGCAGACAGTCCTCATGAGCAGACAGTCCTCGTGAGCAGACAGTCCTCGTGAGCAGACAGTCCTCGAGTGCAGACAGTCCTCGTGAGCAGACAGTCCTCGTGAGCAGACAGTCCTCGTGAGCAGACAGTCCTTGTGAGCAGACAGTCCTCAAGTGCAGACAGTCCTCGAGTGCAGACAGTCCTCGAGTGCAGACAGTACTCGTGAGCAGACAGTCCTTGTGAGCAGACAGTCCTCGTGAGCAGACAGTCCTCGAGTGCAGACAGAGCCTCGTGAGCAGACAGTCCTCGAGTGCAGACAGTCCTCGTGAGCAGACAGTCCCCGTGAGCAGACAGTCCTTGTGTGCAGACAGTCCCAGTGAGCAGACAGTCCTTGTGGGCGTCCGTGTCGGCGGCTCAATGTTGCTTTCCACAAAGAGAGCGAAGAACGTGTTTAGCTCATCCAGGAGCAAGACATCGGTGTCCGCGACATGGCTAGCTTTACCTGTAGTCCCTGCCACATATGTCTCGTGTCTGAGCCGTTGAATTGCGACTCTACTTTGTCTCTGTACTGTCATTTTGCCACTTTGATTGCCTTATGCAGGTCGTAGCTGGTCTATTTGTACATGTCCATGTTCCCAGTCACCTTGCCATGGTTAAATGTGTTGGTTTACCCTTTCAGTTTTGCGTGACTGCTGTCATCTATCCAAGGTTTCTGGCCTGGACAAGTTCTAATCGTCACAGTAGGAACGACCTCCTCTATGCACTTCCTGACACTTCTTCATGATCGGTGGGTTCCCTGTGGGACGGTTGAGCTAACGTTGGCTGATGCGATTAGCATGAGGTTGTAAGTAACAAAACAAATTCCCAGGACATAGACATATCTGATATGGGCAGAAAGCTTAAATTCTTGTTAATCTAACAGCACTGTCCAATTTACAGTAGCTATTACATGCTATTGTTTGAGGAGAGTGCACAGTTTTGAACATGAAGAGTTATTAATAAACAAATTAGGCACATTTGGGTAGTCTTGATACAATATTTTTAACAGAAATGAAATGGTTATTTTGATCAGTCTAAAACTTTGCACATACACTGCCGCCATCTAGTCGCCAATATCTAAATTGCACCTGGGCTGGAATTGTCACGTTCTGACCTTAGTTACTTTTTTATGTCTTTGTGTTAGGTTGGTCAGGGCGTGAGTTGGGGTGGGTAGTCTATGTTCTTTTTTCTATAATATGTTTCTATGTGTTTGGCCTAGTACGGTTCTCAATCAGAGGCAGGTGTCGTTCGTTGTCTCTGATTGACAATCATACTTAGGTAGCCTGTTTTCCCCATTTTGGTTGTGGGTGTTTGTTTTCTGTTTTGTGTCTGCACCAGACAGAACTGTTTCGATTTAATTTCGTTCTCTTGTTGTTTTTGTCATTCAGTGTTCTGTTCTATTAAATAATCATGAACACTTACCACGCTGCGCTTTGGTCCTCACCTTCTTCCACCTACGACAGCCGCTACAGGAATAATACATTTTGGCCTTTCCCCTTGTATTTCAAAGATGATGGTACAAAAAAATACAAAAATACAAAATAATACAAAAATGTATAATCTTTTACCAGATCTAATGTGTTATATTCTACTACATTCCTTTCACATTTCCACAAAATTCTAAGTATTTCCTTTCAAATGGTACCAAGAAGATGCATATTCTTGCTTCAGGTCCTGAGCTACAGGCAAATAGATTTGGGTATGTCATTTTAGGCGAAAATTTAAAAAAGGGGGCCGATCCTTAAGAGGTTTTAACTCAGTCACTAACTCAGGGTATACACCAATACTATTCTCAGAGGCAACCTGGAACATTTCCCCGCCTGCTTGATCAAAACAATCTGGAAGCATGGATTCCGATTGGTCAGACCAACATTGAACAGTCCTTACCAACGGGAGCTTCCTGTTTAAGTTTCTGGTTAGATGTGAGGAGAGGAGCATAATGGAGGTGTGATCTGATTTGCTGAAGGGAGTGCAGGGGATGGCCTTATAGCCATCTTATAGCCATCCCCCCCCTGGGAGGGGAGATTAGCAATGATCCAGGGCCAGGTTGCGCGTGTAGCGCAGATGTATTGATAGAATTTTGGTTTTCCATTTTCTTCAGATTACCTTTATTAAAGTCCCCAGCTACAATAAACATGGTCCAGTGTAGTCCAGTGTAGTCCAGTGTGGTCCAGTGTAGTTCATTGAGAGCTGTCGCAGTATTGGCTACGGGGGAATATACACACAGTGCAGTGACGATGATTGAAGAAAATTATCTCGGGAGGTAGTGCTGTAATGTGATGGTCAGATATTTCGGGAGAACAAAAGGACATGAGTTCCTGTAAGTTACCACAATTACACCATGAGATGTTAATAAAAACCCCTCCACCTTCTTTTTTCAGAGTCCCTGATGTCTCTCTGGAAGAAGATCCTCGACCTGAGCTTGTCTACTTTAATTTCCAGGGACTGAACGTTAGCGTGTGTGTGTGTGTGTGTGTGTGTGTGTGTGTGTGGTCTTGAAGCTTGAGGCTGTGAGACAGATGGTCCTAGCAAAGATTCAACATTTGTGTCACGTTCTGACCATAGTTCTGTTATTTTATTCTTTGTTTCAGTATGGTCAGGGCGTGAGTTGGGGCAGGCAGTCTATGTTTGTTTTTCTATGTTGGTTTATGTGTTCGGCCTAGTATAGTTCTCAATCAGAGGCAGGTGTCGTTAGATGTCTCTGATTGAGAATCATACTTATGTAGCCTGGGCCACACGGTATTGTTTCGGTTTTGTAAATTCACGTTGTTATTTTCTGTTTAGTGTTCTGAGTTTGAATTAAAAATCATCATGAACACTTACCACGCTGCGCTTTGGTCCGATCCTTCTTCCACCTCTGAATGCCGTTACAATTTGCTTGCAAATGTTGCATATCCCACAGAAGGATCTGGGGGAAATGAATAACACAACTGTTCAAGTGGTGAGATAGTGTCTTAAACACACCACATGTGATGTTTTCTTCCTGAGCTGAAGAGAGGGGGGTTAGGTGTCCCGAATATTGAGTGGATTTACACTGCTACCAGACTGACTCACCTGTTGAACAGGTTCAACAGTGATGATGTGACAGTTAAGGAGATACGATTAGGAATCTCCCTCCTTCTGGACCTACGAAGGCGGAAGGTTACACTGGTCAGAGACACTGAGGACAACTTCCTGGGCTTCAGGAGGAAGGCCAATGGAACATTGAACAATCGTGCTGCAGGCTTTGAAGTCTGGTCAGACTGGCCGGACCTCAACAACCTGTGCGACCGGACTGGAGTGGACCTCAGGTGGACACGGACTGATTTGGAAATTGAGCCAGTGACTGCCTCTGATGTAGTTGTGGCAGATCGGTGTTGTTATTGTGGAGACTTCTGTCACCCATGATGGAACATCTCATCCTACATCCAGGGCAACACTCCTTGGTATCAGATGGATGCAGCTACTGCAACACTGGACTGGCCTGAGGCTGCAGAGGAAACTCACTGCTCTGGACTGTGCTGACCACTCTGTCTCCCATTCCATGTACCAGAATGCTGCTGTTGGCAAGGACATTCTCACCTTTACTGTTAAGGTGAGGCTGCAAGTTCTACCAACAAAATATAATCTAGCACTCTGGTACCCTGCAAACCATGACCCATTCTATATTCTACATGAGTCAAAGGTAATGGAGTCCATTACCTATTTTATGAATGGTTGCTGTTCAATCAAGGATTTGTACATTACATGACCGCCTTGTTGAACTAATAGCCAGTGAGGTGAGACAAGTGGTCTCACCAACAGCACACATGCATAAACATTCTTGTTTAAGGGGAAGCTGGTGTGATGTTGATGATGATGTGTTTTCCTGTGTCTCAAATACACCAGATATTGTTGTTGTGGGGGGAGGCCAGGGAGAGGGGCTCATTTTGGAAGTGGGCTGCTCATTGGACGGCTACATGGAGAAGGTCTTTGCAGAGAAGCTGCTTCAGTACCAGCCCCTCGTGGCATGCTGGGACAGCCTCGGTTGTAGGTGCATGCTGGGACAGCCTTGGGTGTAGGTGCATGCTGGGACAGCCTCGGTTGTAGGTGCATGCTGGGACAGCCTCGGTTGTAGGTGCATGCTGGGACAGCCTCGGGTGTAGGTGCATGCTGGGACAGCCTCGGGTGTAGGTGCATGCTGGGACAGCCTCGGGTGTAGGTGCATGCTGGGACAGCCTCGGGTGTAGGTGCATGCTGGGACAGCCACGGGTGTAGGTGCATATCACGTTGGTATGAAGAGATTCAGGAGACAGGCGCAGGAATGAATAATAGTTTTTTTATTAAGCCTAAATTACGATGTAATTACGATGTAAAGGCAACAGGGACGAAGACCAAAACAAACACGTAACAAAACACAGGGTAGAAACCCAAAACAAACACGTAACAAAACACAGGGTAGAAACCCAAAACAATCACGTAACAAAACACAGGGTAGAAACCCAAAACAAACACGTAACAAAACACAGGGTAGAAACCCAAAACAAACACGTAACAAAACACAGGGTAGAAACCCAAAACAAACACGTAACAAAACACAGGGTAGAAACCCAAAACAAACACGTAACAAAACACAGGGTAGAAACCCAAAACAAACACATAACAAAACACAGGGTAGAAACCCAAAACAAACACGTAACAAAACACAGGGTAGAAACCCAAAACAATCACGTAACAAAACACAGGGTAGAAACCCAAAACAAACACGTAACAAAACACAGGGTAGAAACCCAAAACAATCACGTAACAAAACACAGGGTAGAAACCCAAAACAAACACGTAACAAAACACAGGGTAGAAACCCAAAACAAACACGTAACAAAACACAGGGTAGAAACCCAAAACAAACACATAACAAAACACAGGGTAGAAACCCAAAACAAACACGTAACAAAACACAGGGTAGAAACCCAAAACAATCACGTAACAAAACACAGGGTAGAAACCCAAAACAAACAGGTAACAAAACACAGGGTAGAAACCCAAAACAATCACGTAACAAAACACAGGGTAGAAACCCAAAACAAACACGTAACAAAACACAGGGTAGAAACCCAAAACAAACACGTAACAAAACACAGGGTAGAAACCCAAAACAAACACGTAACAAAACACAGGGTAGAAACCCAAAACAAACACGTAACAAAACACAGGGTAGAAACCCAAAACAAAAGAGGAGTAGCTCGAATAAATAACGCACGCGCGCAATGATTAACATACGGGACGAGACCCGTAATCATCTGCGCAATCCACAATGGCAAGAAAGACCAAAACACACAGTACAGGTACTCACACGCACCAACGGACATAGTAACAATAATCGACAGCCCAGTGGAAACCAAAGGGCACACTTATACAAGTACTAATCAATGGGAATAGGGGACAGATGTGCATAATGAAAGTTCCGGAGGGTTCCGCGACAGTGCTGTTGGCGTTGATATATGGCAGTCTCGGCCAAGTACACAGGCTTCCAGTGCGTGGCTTCCAGATTGCGGGCCTGACAAAAACTAGTACAAAGCAGTTGGCTAGGCACTGCTCTGTTCCAGCTGTCGTGGGCAGCTAAGCTGTTTGGAGAAGGAGGTGCTGTCTGTACCCTTGAGTGCCATGCATTTGAAGTGTTTGATGTTTTTTTCTGGAAAATTTGATTGGTGGATTCAAATTAAGTATTTAAAGTGTGTGTATGTGTGTGTGTGTGTGTGTGTGTGTGTGTGTGTGTGTGTGTAGGGAGGTAATAGCATTAACTGAATATCATTATGGCACAGGACATACTGTATGTAGAGTGCTCATTTAAGCCCATGTTAAAGTAAGAGGTCAAGCCAATGTGTACAATGTGTTTATTGGGCTCTGGATCACAGTACAATATGGCTACAGGCTCAACTCCATAGAGACACAACATTTTATATTTAATTATATGGCTACTTTTGACATAAAAATAACATTGTAGAATGGTCATCAAGAAAAAATTGATGAACAGGGCTATCTCTTCTGCCTCTCTCTCTCTATCTCTCTCTCTCTCAGAACAAGCATTTCGCTACACACGCAATAACATCGGCTAAATATGTGTACGTGACCAATAAAATTTGATCTTAATAGCTTCCTCTCACTCTCTCCCCTGTCTTTCTTTCTTTCTCTCTCGCTAATAAAATACTATCTCATCTCCTCACAGTGTCTCTCTGAGTAAAGGCTGTAGGTCACTGTGACCTCTCGTCTCTGTACTATGTCCCTCTAACAAGATACCACACTGAAAGACAACAACAGGCAGAGTGAGAGAGAGAGAGGAGGGAGAGAGAGAGATGGGAGAGAGAGGGAAGGGAGAGAGAGAGAGGATGAGAGAGTGAGAGAGAGAGAGAAAGATGGAATGGAGAGAGAGAGAGGATGAGAGAGAGAAATAGGGGAGGGAGAGAGAGAGAGAGAGAGAGAGAGAAAGGGGAGAAGAGAGAGAGAGAATGAAAGAGGGAATGGAGAGTGAGAGAGTGTGCGAGAGAGTGAGAGAGACAGAGAACAGAGAGAGATAGAGAAAGAGGGGAGAGAGAGAGGATGATAGAGGGAGAGAAAGAGGGGAGGGAGAGAGAAAGAGGGGAGAGATATAGAGAAAGAAAGAGGGAATGGAGAGAGACAGAGGTCAGAGAGGGGAGAGAGAGGGAGCGAGAGAGACAGGTCAGAGAGGGGAGAGAGAGGGAGCGAGAGAGACAGGTCAGAGAGGGGAGAGAGAGGGAGCGAGAGAGACAGGTCAGAGAGGGGAGAGAGAGGGAGCGAGAGACACAGGTCAGAGAGGGGAGAGAGAGGGAGCGAGAGAGACAGGTCAGAGAGGGGAGAGAGAGGGAGCGAGAGAGACAGGTCAGAGAGGGAAGAGAGAGGGAGCGAGAGAGACAGAGGTCAGAGAGGGGAGAGAGAGGGAGCGAGAGAGACAGGTCAGAGAGGGGAGAGAGAGGGAGCGAGAGAGACAGGTCAGAGAGGAATAAACAAAGACGGCAGAAAGAAAGAAGGTGAGAGGAAGCTTGCAAATGTGCATATCTGGGGGAAATGAATAACAAGACTGTTTAAGTGGTGAGAAAGTGGCTGTGCTTAAACACTCACACTACGTGTAATGTTTTCTTCCTGAGCTGAAGAGAGGGGGGTTTAGCTGTTCCGAATATTGAGTGGATTTACACTGCTACCAGACTGACTCACCAGTTAAACATGTTGTCGTGTCTTTGGCTATGACGGATTAAGTGATATGACATGCTATTCTATAAAAAAAAATCTCCGTAATTAATATTACCTGATTGAGCTAATCATGTAAATGTAATTAAGTAGAGAGTCGGGCACCACAAAATAATATTTCTAGAGCTGTTATCTTCCGAAAAAACTCTTAAAGACCTAGTAATATTTTACATCAATAGCAGTCAATATTAATCGTCACCTTAATTCAGTCTCATCTGAAAGTTGTAAATTCTTGGTTATCTGCACGAACCCTGGCTAACAAGTTGAATCAGCAATACAAAATTGGTTTTAATTATTTATTTACTAAACACCTAACTAATCACAAAGAATTACACATACGCATAGTTAATCATATCTTGATTACAAATTATGTCATAAAGGAAAACGTCCCTAGCGGGCGGAACAGATATGACAGCTTGTTACACAAAAGAAAAGGGGCTGGGTTTGAGTGAAGGAGCGGGAAGACTGAGGAACAAAGGAAGGAGCTGTGCTATCGTCAATACAGTATCTTATGCATTCTAAATTACCGTCCATTTGGAAAAGGAAAATGCAATAAATATTTACTCTGAGCTGCGCTTTAGTAGGTTGGTGGTAGATGGAAGGCCGTGTTGCCAAACCAAGTCCTTTGTCCTTTGAAGAATGTCTCTGGTGGTCAATTGGATATGTTGTAGTAACGTTGTCGTGTGATAGACGGGATACTCTGTCTGTTCCTTCCTAACCTGTGTTTGCAGCTGCTGTTGTTAACTCAACGGCTAGGAGGCATCACTTCTGTAGTGAATAAGAGTTCAAAGGTTATACCATTTGCAACCAAAGCTCACGCTGATGTTGGCTTCGTTCTGTAGTTATTATCTGAACCATTCTGACATAGGACCTTCTTCCTCACATCCTCAGAACAGGAGGTTATATTGTCGTCAAGGCTTTATATAGGAAGGGAGAGGGGGGCGTGTTTGAAAGGTTTTATAGCCCATGTCCCTTCACATGAAAACCCAAATCTCACATTTTAGAAGCTAAAATCACATTTCATCCCATCACGAATAATTTCATATTCAAACATTTAAATTGAACAACAATTCCTTGTGAATCCGATAACTCAACTTGATTGAAGTCCACCTGTGGTAAATTCAATTGATTGGACATGATTTGGAAAGGCACACACCTGTCTATATAAGGTCCCACAGTTGACAGTGCATGTCAGAGCAAAAACTAAGCCATGAGGTCGAAGGAATAGAGCTCCGAGACAGCATTGTGTCGAACCATAGATCTGGGGAAGGGTTAAAAAAAAATTTTTGCAGCATTTAAGGTCCCCAAAAACACAGTGGCCATCATTCTTAAATTGAACCATTTCTGCAGCACTCCACCAATCAGGCCTTTATGGTAGAGTGGCCAGATGGAAGCCACTCCTCAGTAAAAGGCACATGACTTTTACTGAGGAGTGGCTTCCATCTGGCCACTTTACCATAAAATCCTGATTGGTGGAGTGCTGCAGAAATGGTTGTCCTTCTGGAAGTTTCTCCCATCTCCACAGAGGAACTCTGGAGCTCTGTCAGAGTCATCATCAGGTTCTTGGTCACCTCCCTGATCAAGGCTCTTCTCCACCGATTACTCAGTTTGGCCGAGCGACCAGCACTAGGAAGAGTCTTGGTGGTTAAATGTAAGAATGATGGAGACCATTGTGTTTTTGGGGACCTTAAATGCTGCAGACATTTTTTTGAACCCTTCCCCAGATCTATGGTTCGACACAATGCTGTCTCGGAGCTCTATTCCTTCGACCTCATGGCTTAGTTTTTGCTCTGACATGCACTGTCAACTGTGGGACCTTATATAGACAGGTGTGTGCCTTTCCAAATCATGTCCAATCAATTGAATTTACCACAGGTAGACTCCAATCAAGTTGTAGAAAAAACTCAAGGATTATCAATGGAAACAGGATGCTGCTGAGATCAATTTCAAGTCTCATAGAAAAGGGTCTGAATACTTAGGTATTTCTGTTTTTAGTTTTTAATACATTTGCAAAAAGTCAGAAAACTTGTTTTCACTTTGTCATTATGGGGTATTGTGTGTAGATTAATGAGGACATTTAAAAAAAAAATCATTTTAGAATAAGGCCGTAACGTAACAAAATGTGGAAAAAGGGAAGGGGTCTGAATACTTTCCGAATGCACTGTATGCTTAGATATAATGACAAATACTTGTTTTATATGCTATCTGTCACCTTATCAGGATATGTGTGTATTAATTGTGATACTATGATACAGTATGTGCCTGTTTCTGTGTGTTATGATCCCATGTACTGTGTTTTTGATATAATATCCTCAGCATGTTGGTGCAATGTATTGAGATGTGTGATTTAGAACAGTCAGGTTGTATACCCTTAAGCATTTTCACTTTTGGATAAATAGAGTGCCCAATTTCAACTTCCTGCTACTCATGTCAGGAATATAAGATATGCATATTATTAGTATATTTGGATAGAAAACACTCTGAAGTTTCTAAAACTGTTTGAATCATGTCTGTGAGTATATCAGAACTTATGTAGCAGGCAAAACCCAGAGGACTAACCATTCAGAATGTTTTATTTTTTTGGTCTCTGTCTGTTCACTGAGCTCTCATTGGCAAATGATATTTCTTAGGAACTTGTTTTCAGTTCCTACCGCTTCCACCGGATGTCACCAGTCTTTGGAATTTGGTTGAGGTTATTAATTTGTGCAATGAAGTAGTACGGCCATCTAGGAACTGGGTAACACTGTTGAGAGTTGCGCAAGACGTGAAAAGTAGCGTTGGTTTGTTGTCTTCCTTTATTGAACACAGATCAACCTGTCTACAATTTGATCGATTATTAACGTTTAAAAATACCTAAAGTTGTATTACAAAAGTAGTTTGAAATGTTTTGGAAAAGTTTACAGGTAACTTTTGAAATATTTTGTAGTGACGTTACGTTTTTAGGAAGCTTTTTTTGTCTGAATCAAACACGTCAAATAAATGGACATTTTGGATATAAATGGACGGAATTAATTGAACAAAGGGACCAATTGTGATGTTTATGGGACATATTGGAGTGCCAACAAAAGAAGCTCGTCAAAGGTAATGCATGTTTTATATTTTTATTTCAGCGTTTTGTGTAGCACCTGCAGGGTTGAAATATGCTACCCTCTTTGTTTACTGTTGTGCTATCATCAGATAATAGCTTCTTATGCTTTCGCCGAAAAGCCTTTTTAAAATCTGACATGTTGGCTGGATTCACAACGAGTGTAGCTTTAATTGAGTATCTTACATGTGTGATTTAATGAAAGTTTGATTTTTATATCATTTTTTTGAATTTGCAGCGCTGCATTTTCACTGTTTTTTGCCCAAATGGGACGCAACCGTCCCCTATACCATAAGAAGTTTTTAATGTCCCAATGACAATTAGACAGGTAAAGAGGAATGCAGAAAAGCATAACATATTTCAGACATAATGATTATGGCTCAGAGATTGCATGAAAAAGCTGTTTCAGGTGTTTGAAAAATGCTAAATTCTCCAACTTCAAGAAGAGGGGCTGCGCCACCTCCGTCCTTGCATACTTTCTTAGCTTCATCCCCTCCATCAACATGAGAGCTAACAACAACCAAGATGGGGGATAAAGGGGGAAGAAGGGGAATGAGAGGTAAGAATAGGAGAGAGAGAATGAGTGTAGACCGGAGGGCAGGTGATGGATTTGACACCGTCGTACGTTCCCCCTGGCAACAATCAATCAAATTAATGGCCAGGCTTCCCGTATCCACTCCCCTGACAGATCACTGAACATCGGAATACAGAACACGGAATGTGGAATATGGAATGCTGTGCAAGCTTAATGTGATAGGTAAACAGTCAAAAGGCACATTCTCTTTCAATAAAAACAACCACTTTTCATGCCACAAATTTCGCTTGCAGAGGGGAATAATGTTACCATCTGTCAAGTCATCCCTCTTTCTCTCTCTCTACTTCTACTTTCTCTCTTAATCTAGAATTACTACAAATCCCTCTCTCTCATTCACTTTATCTAGCACTATGAGATGTCCCAACCATCACTTTCTCTCTTTCTCTCTTTTACTCCCTTTCTCTCTCTCTCTCTCTACTCATTATACAATCGTTTCATGAACTGTCATATTCTCTCTCTGCCTCTCTCCATCCCTCCCTCCCGTGAGGGAGTGACAGGTATATTAGCTCTAGTCAGATTGATTGAGCCGTTCTCTGTTATAATGACTCACATCGCTAGAGTGACTATAAACCCATGTTATTATGGAGCACCCTGTTGTGTGAATCACACACACACACACACACACACACACACACACACACACACACACAGAGATCCGTGCACATTCACACACGTACTCACTCAGGTATGCATGTGCACATATGCACATACATGCACAATCACACACACACATACACACATACACACACATACACACACACACACAGTCTGGCAGTGGCAAGGTCAAGTGCAGGAACAGATGGAGTTGTTTGTTTACTTCTTCTCATCTCTAGTGACCCCGGGCCCTGGAGGGTCATTTACATCATGGGATACTGCAGGTCTAAGCAGGATACACACTCTCCTACTCTCTCTACCCAGAAGGTCTACACACACACACACCCACACACTCTCTTACTCTCTCTCTCCATCCATCCAAGATGACACGGCTCTGTTACTTCCTCCTGTGGGACACTCAGCACAGGGACGTTAGGCTGCTTAATGAATGGGAAGAGAGAGTCAGGATTTGTGAGGTGTGACCAAGAGTTTATTGACTCGAGACAGAGGAAAGGGCCGGGGAAGAGATGAGACTGTGATGAGACGGGACTGGGATGAGACGGGACTAGGATGAGACGGGACTGGGATGAGACGGGACTGGTATGAGACGGGACTGGGATGAGACGGGACTGGGATGAGACGGGACTGGTATGAGACTGGACTGGTATGAGACGGGACTGGGATGAGACGGGACTTGGATGAGACGGGACTGGGATGAGACGGGACTGGGATGAGACGGGACTGGGATGAGACAGGACTGGGATGAGACGAGACTGGGATGAGACGGGACTGGGATGAGACGGGACTGGGATGAGACGGGACTGGGATGAGACTGGGACTGGGATGAGACGGGACTGGGATGAGACGGGACTGGGATGAGACTGGGAAGAGATGAGACTAGACGGAAGAAACACACATATAGACAGCATCCAGGAAGACAAACATGGACGGAAAGTCTCACTCCGACATGTGTTACACTGTATATATTTCACTGAACGTGACCATGCAGGCAGGAAGAGAAGCATTTTTTTTGTGTTGTGGAGTGAGAAAAGAAGCCTACAGTATTTAGGAGTTGAATCATATGTATATGTCCTGTCTGTACCGTATACTTCATACTACTGAGAAAGCAGAGACACAAGGGCACATAATCCATCATCTCTTTTTCAACTGAGACTTTCCAAGTGTAATGAATGGTCTCTCATGGACATGTACTGTATACTCAATGTGGAAAAATGACTGATCAAATCAAATAGTAGACCTTACAGTGAAATGCTTACTTACAGGCTCTAACCAACATTGCCAAAAAGGTATTAGGTGAACAATAGGTAATTAAAGAAATAAAAAAAAAAGTGAAAAATAACAGTAACGAAGCTATGGACAGTAGAGAGGCTACAGTGCCTTGCGAAAGTATTCGGCCCCCTTGAACTTTGCGACCTTTTGCCACATTTCAGGCTTCAAACATAAAGATATAAAACTGTATTTTTTTGTGAAGAATCAACAACAAGTGGGACACAATCATGAAGTGGAACGACATTTATTGGATATTTCAAACTTTTTTAACAAATCAAAAACTTAAAAATTGGGCGTGCAAAATTATTCAGCCCCCTTAAGTTAATACTTTGTAGCGCCACCTTTTGCTGCGATTACAGATGTAAGTCGCTTGGGGTATGTCTCTATCAGTTTTGCACATCGAGAGACTGAAATGTTTTCCCATTCCTCCTTGAAAAACAGCTCGAGCTCAGTGAGGTTGGATGGAGAGCATTTGTGAACAGCAGTTTTCAGTTCTTTCCACAGATTCTCGATTGGATTCAGGTCTGGACTTTGACTTGGCCATTCTAACACCTGGATATGTTTATTTTTTAACCATTCCATTGTAGATTTTGCTTTATGTTTTGGATCATTGTCTTGTTGGAAGACAAATCTCCGTCCCAGTCTCAGGTCTTTTGCAGACTACATCAGGTTTTCTTCCAGAATGGTCCTGTATTTGGCTCCATCCATCTTCCCATCAATTTTAACCATCTTCCCTGTCCCTGCTGAAGAAAAGCAGGCCCACACCATGATGCTGCCACCACCATGTTTGACAGTGGGGATGGTGTGTTCAGCTGTGTTGCTTTTATGCCAAACATAACGTTTTGCATTGTTGCCAAAAAGTTCAATTTTGGTTTCATCTGACCAGAGCACCTTCTTCCACATGTTTGGTGTGTCTCCCAGGTGGCTTGTGGCAAACTTTAAACAACACTTTTTATGGATATCTTTAAGAAATTGCTTTCTTCTTGCCACTCTTCCATAAAGGCCAGATGTGTGCAATATACGACTGATTGTTGTCCTATGGACAGAGTCTCCCACCTCAGCTGTAGATCTCTGCAGTTCATCCAGAGTGATCATGGGCCTCTTGGCTGCATCTCTGATCAGTCTTCTCCGATCAGTCTTCTCCTTGTATGAGCTGAAAGTTTAGAGGGACGGCCAGGTCTTGGTAGATTTGCAGTGGTCTGATACTCCTTCCATTTCAATATTATCGTTGCACAGTGCTCCTTGGGATGTTTAAAGCTTGGGAAATCTTTTTGTATCCAAATCCGGCTTTAAACTTCTTCACAACAGTATCTCGGACCTGCCTGGTGTGTTCCTTGTTCTTCATGATGCTCTCTGCGCTTTTAACGGACCTCTGAGACTATCACAGTGCAGGTGCATTTATACGGAGACTTGATTACACACAGGTGGATTGTATTTATCATCATTAGTCATTTAGGTCAACATTGGATCATTCAGAGATCCTCACTGAACTTCTGGAGAGAGTTTGCTGCACTGAAAGTAAAGGGGCTGAATAATTTTGCACGCCCAATTTTTCAGTTTTTGATTTGTTAAAAAAGTTTGAAATATCCAATAAATGTCGTTACACTTCATGATTGTGTCCCACTTGTTGTTGATTCTTCACAAAAAATACAGTTTTATATCTTTATGTTTGAAGCCTGAAATGTGGCAAAAGGTCGCAAAGTTCAAGGGGGCCGAATACTTTCGCAAGGCACTGTACCTGTCCAAAATTGTAATCAGTAATGTAACTTTTGGATTACCTTAACTCAGTAACGTAATCTGATTACATTCAGTTACTTTTAGATTACTTTCCCCTTGAGCGGCATTGAAGAAGACAAAACTGTACGTTTCCAATTGAACGACATGTATGGCAGGATTATTAATCCATGTTAAAGTTTACATAGCTGGCCATCAATGGATGTTACATTTAACTTTATGGGTTGGTTATGTAGGCTTCTTCTAACCTATCGCTTTCTACTACATATAATAATACTATTAAATGATATCTTTACATTAAAAACCAAAGTCTATCAGAATTCCAGTCATTCCAATAAATGTTATACCCCTTGATCTTCAAGAATAGGATAAGTAAATACGGAATTATAGATTAGCCAAATTGTTTTACCTGAGCATAACCCCAAAACAAAGGACTTACTAGCCAGCCCTTCTCTGTTGTTTATGATTTTGTTGTCATGTAGGACTGATTGGGCAAAATGATTCGAGATCTACGCTCATGGAATGGCATGCTTTGAGCACTGCTGAAAAGTACTATTTATTTTATGTGAAAGATTATTGCCGTATGATGCATTTGCTATAGGCTTGTTGTTGACCTTTTTGTTGGTGACGCTGATATCTTGATATAATGCAGCTGTTTGAAGGGCAAATCCACAGATGAAACGATAACAAAACTGACTGTTTTTGGTAAAAAAATCTGAGGGATGGGCCTGGGGAAATGTAAACACTCTCAGGTTAATAGACAGAGCTGTGGATGCAAAGACTGAACATACATGATATAACAATTATTGTTTTAACCATGTTATGAGGCTATGCAGTGTTGGTTTACATTTACAATGTTTACAAATATTGGAGAAAAACAAGCTTATATTTTGGGTTCTGATGGAGAGTGACAGTAGAACTAATCTCATGAGGCATGAATGAGTTATATTCTTCAAGAATCAATGGTATATATATTTAGAAGTACAAAAATGTATGTAGTTGTCACGACTTCCTCCTTCCCAGGAGTCACGTGTATGCCCTGTCGCAGGAGGAGACGGTGGCTATGGAGACATGTCACTGAATCTCTGGGACAGGGGTACATTCGGTCCTCCACGTATATGCCCTGTCGCAGGAGGAGACGGTGGCTATGGAGACATGTCACTGAATCTCTGGGACAGGGGTACATTCGGTCCTCCACGTGTATGCCCTGTCGCAGGAGGAGACGGTGGCTATGGAGACATGTCACTGAATCTCTGGGACAGGGGTACATTCGGTCCTCCACGTGTATGCCCTGTCGCAGGAGGAGACGGTGGCTATGGAGACATGTCACTGAATCTCTTGTACAGGGGTACATTCGGTCCTCCACGTCACCCGTCTCCTCAAGCTTCTTTTTTGTGAAGAAGAAGGAGGGAGGTCTACGTCCGTGCATTTACTATATAGGTCTAAATTCCATCACAGTGGGGTTTAGTTACCCGCTACCTCTCTCGCCACGGAACATGCTTCTTCACAAAACTGGATCTCAGGAGCGCATATAACTTGGTGCGAATCCGGGAAGGAGATGAGTGGAAGATCGCATTTAGTACCACATCTGGCCATTATGAGTACCTCGTCATGCCGTATGGGTTGAAAAATGCTCCAGCCGTTTTCCAATCACTTGTGAAGGGGGGGGGGGGGGGGCGGTGCGTTTGCGGTAGTCGGCGGAGGCGGACAGGGCTTTTGCTGGTCTGAAGGCGTTGTTTACCGATTTCCCGTATTGATGCATCCGGACCCCTCTTTGGCATTCATAGTGGAAGTGGACTCGTCCGGTGTTGGAGCCGTGCTATCAGAGTGCTCGGGCACGCCCCTGAAGCTTCGCCCCTGCTCTTTCTTTTCGAGGAAGCTCAGTCCGGCGGAGCGAAACTATGATGTGGGGGACCGGGAGTTGCTGGCTGTGGTAAAAGCTCTGAAGTTGTGGAGACATTGGCTTGAGGGGCAACACTCTTTTCTCATCTGGACTGACCACCGTAATCTGGAGTACATCCGGGCGGCGAGGAGACTGAATCCTCGTCAGGCAAGGTGTGCTCTCTTATAGACCAGGTTCCCGTAAAGCTAAGGCCGACGCACTGTCCCGTCTCTACGATACCGAGGAGTGGTCCATTGATCCCACCCCCATTCTTCCGGCCTCTTGTCTGGTGGCACCGGTGGTATGGGAGGTGGATGCAGACATCGAGCGGGCGTCACGGTTAGAACCTACTCGACCACAGTGTCCAGCTAGTCAGAGGTATGTCACACTTGGTGTTCGCAATAGATTGATCAGGTGGGCCAACACGCTACCCTTCTCTGGTCATCCGGGGATGGATAGGACGGTGCGGGGTCTTAGGGGGAAGTCCTGGTGGCCCACCTTGACCAAGAATGTGAGGGTTTATGTTTCCTCCTGTTCGGTGTGCGCCCAGTGGAAGGCCACTAGACACCTGCCTAGAGGGAATTTACATCCTCTCCCCGTTCTACAGCGGCCGTGGTCCCACCTGTTGGTGGACTCCCTCACCGATCTTCCTCCGTCACAGGGGAACACCACGATCCTGGTCGTTGTGGATTGGTTTTCTAAGTCCTGCCATCTCCTCCCTTTGCCCGGTCTCCCTACTGCCCTACAGACTGCGGATGCCCTGTTTACTGTCACAACTTCCACCATAGGTGGCTCCTCTCCCTGTTCGGGCGAATAGTTCTAAGAGTGCATTTTTCACTAGCCGTCCACAGGTTTCAAAAACAATAATTGATAGGCAATTAAACTTGTTGATTTCAACCATTATTGGGTTCAAATACACATTTAGAATTGTGAACAGCCATCCACAACAACCACAACAACCACAATTCGCAAATAGCTAAATGAGAGAGCAGCAGTGTGATTCACATCAATGCACTATGTAGATATCAATTGTAAATGATATACGTATCGCCGTAGACTACACCACTGGTGTCAACCTTGCCACCAAGCGTTTATTCAAGTTGGATCATCTTTGGATGCCGACAGCAGTCTCAGCATTGGAAGACACAGCTTGAACTGTAGCCTGCAAAAGCCCATTCCTGCTCTTTTCCCGCGATCCATCAAACACAATTTGGTGTGTCATCATAGTGGTCTCTGACATCATAGTGGTCTCTGACATCATAGTGGTCTCTGACATCATAGTGGTCTCTGACTTGTGGTCAGACTCACTCAGGTGGAACAAACTTAAACTTCCACCTTTTCTATGCTGATTTGAAAGTCATTGAGGGAAACAGAGGTGGCAAAAGAAATGTCGCAAACAACCTTTCTGAATCATCTAGTTTTACAGACGTATCTGTAATCTGATTACAATATTTGTGCAGGTAACGTAACGGATCACAGTTACCGTGTTTTGTAATCCCTCACAAGGGATTACGTGTAATCTGTTTTTCCACAACCCTGTATACACTACCGTTCAAAAGTATGGGGTCACTTAGAAATGTCCATGTTTTTTAAGGAAAAACACACAGAAATACAGTGAAGACATTGTTAATGTTGTAAATTACATTTATTGCTGGAAACGTTTTTTTATGGAATATCTACATAGGCGTACAGAGGCCCATTATCAGAAGCCATCACTCCTGTGTTCCAATGGCATGTTGTGTTAGCTAATCCAAGTTAGTCATTTTAAAAGGCTAATTGATCATTATAAAACCTTTTTGCAATTATGTTAGCACAGCTGAAAACTGTTGTTCTGATTAAAGAAGCAATAAAACTGGCCATCTTTAGACTAGTTGAGTATCTGGAGCATCAGCATTTGTGGGTTCGATTACAGGCTCAAAATGGCCAGAAACAAAGACCTTTCTTCTGAAACTCGTCAGTCTATTCTTGTTCTGAGA
Organism: Oncorhynchus clarkii lewisi; assembly: GCF_045791955.1. Taxonomy (NCBI): domain Eukaryota; kingdom Metazoa; phylum Chordata; class Actinopteri; order Salmoniformes; family Salmonidae; genus Oncorhynchus; species Oncorhynchus clarkii. Next base: position 37,553,170 of record NC_092171.1, on the reverse strand, counting down.
AATGAAGGCTATTCCATGCAAGAAATTGCCAAGAACCTGAAGATCTCGTACAACGATGTGTACTACTCCCTTTTACATAACAGCACAAACTGGCTCTAACCAGAATAGAAAGAAGAGTGGGAGGCACCGGTGCACAACTGAGCAAGAGGACAAGTACATAAGAGTGTCTAGTTTGAGAAACAGACGCCTCACAAGTCCTCAACTGGCAGCTTCATTAAATAAACCCGCAAAACACCCGTTTCAACGTCAACAGTGAAGAGGCGACTCTGGTATGCTGGCCTTCTAGGCAGAGTTGCAAAGAAAAAGCCATATCTCAGACTGGCCAATAAAAATAAAAGATTAAGATGTGCAAAGAAGACAGACACTGGACAGAGGAACTCTTTGCTTCATCATAATGGGGTATTGTGATGTTATTATGGGGTATTGTGTGTGGATTGACGAGGATAAAAAAAAAAACAATTTAATCAATTTTAGAAGAAAGCTGTAACGTAAAAAATGTGGAAAAAGTCAATGGGTCTGAATACTTTCCAAATCCGCTGCATATATTTATAAAAGACAATGATACAAAGCACACAATCAAGTCTACATGAACATGGCTAAAATGGGACAAATGTGTAGTTTTGGATACAGCAGTTCTGCAAGGAAGAGCGGGTCAAAAATCCTCCACAGCGACGTGAGAGACTGATCAACAACTACAGGAAGTAGTTTGTTTGGAGTCATTGCACATCCAGTTGTTGAGTATAATGGGGCAATTACTTTTCACACAGGGACATTGGGTGTTGCATAACTTTGTATGTAATTGTTGCGTTATTTGTTCACTCAGGTTTCCTTTATCTAATATTAGGTTTTGGTCGAAGATCTGATAATATTCAGTATCAAAAATATACAAAAGTACAGAAAATGATAGAGGGGGAAAATACTTTTTCATTGAACTGTGCACACAGACTCATCATTTACATCATCTACTTACTGGCATCATATCTGACCAATCAATAACCAAGATCCAAGTGTCCCTGGGACCAATCATGTGGGAGAAGTGGAAGACTCCTGGAATGAGAAAGCAACTTACACACACACACACACACACACACACACACACACACACACACACACACACACACACACAGAGGGGTTGAGAGGAGCAGTGAACCCGGAATGATACATACGGAGGAGTTCAACTTTAATGAATATAAGAGATGCTAACAAAGCGGATAATAACTCCCATGCTGTCAGTATGTTCCGGTCAACCAGGTAGCCTAGCCCGTACACTGTCTGTCTCGCTCACTGTAATAGTGGGATGATTGTGAAGGGTGTGAAAGCGTAGGGGAGGTTTTGGAGTGGAAGGGTGACTTGCACAGTCAGGACGCACTGGATTCGTTTGGAAAAAAGGGTTCTTCAAATTTAACCTGTGTATAATAATTTATATATTTAATATATATAATATAATATATAAGTCCTATAAGTCCTTAAAACAATTCCTTTTAAATGGATCCTCTAAGAACCTTTTGAAGAACCTTTTGAAGAACCGTTTGTGGTTCATTTTGAATAACCTTTTGTGGTTCATTTTGAAGAACCTTTTGAAGAACCTTTTGTGGTTCATTTTGAAGAACCTCTTGTGGTTAATTTTGAAGAACCTTTTGTGGTTCATTTTGAAGTACCTTTTGTGGTTCATTTTGAAGAACCTTTTGTGGTTCATTTTGAAGAACCTCTTGTGGTTCATTTTGAATAACCTTTTGTGGTTCATTTTGAAGAACCTTTTGTGGTTCATTTTGAAGAACCTCTTGTGGTTCATTTTGAAGAACCTTTTGTGGATCATTTTGAAGAACCTTTTGTGGTTCATTTTGAAGAACCTTTTGTGGTTCATTTTGAAGAACCTTTTGTGGTTCATTTTGAAGAACATTTTGTGGTTCATTTTGAAGAACCTCTTGTGGTTCATTTTGAAGAACCTCTTGTGGTTCATTTTGAAGAACCTTTTGTGGTTCATTTTGAAGAACCTTTTGTGGAGAACCTTTTGTGGTTCATTTTGAAGAACCTTTTGTGGTTCATTTTGAAGAACCTCTTGTGGTTCATTTTGAAGAAGCTCTTTTGGTTCATTTTGAAGAACCTTTTGTGGTTCATTTTGAAGAACCTCTTGTGGTTCATTTTGAAGAACCTTTTGTGGATCATTTTGAAGAACCTTTTGTGGTTCATTTTGAAGAACCTTTTGTGGTTAATTTTGAAAAACCTTTTGTGGTTCATTTTGAAGAACCTTTTGTGGTTCATTTTGAAGAACATTTTGTGGTTCATTTTGAAGAACCTCTTGTGGTTCATTTTGAAGAACCTTTTGTGGTTCATTTTGAAGAACCTTTTGTGGTTCATTTTGAATAACCTTTTGTGGTTCATTTTGAAGAACCTTTTGTGGTTCATTTTGAAGAACCTTTTGTGGTTCATTTTGAATAACCTTTTGTGATTCATTTTGAAGAACCTTTTGTGGTTCATTTTGAAGAACCTTTTGTGGTTCATTTTGAAGAACATTTTGTGGTTCATTTTGAAGAACCTCTTGTGGTTCATTTTGAAGAACCTTTTGTCGTTCATTTTGAAGAAACTTTTGTGGTTCATTTTGAATAACCTTTTGTGGTTCATTTTGAATAACCTTTTGTGGTTCATTTTGAATAACCTTTTGTGGTTCATTTTGAAGAACCTTTTGTGGTTCATTTTGAAGAACCTCTTGTGGTTCATTTTGAATAACCTTTTGTGGTTCATTTTGAAGAACCTTTTGTGGTTCATTTTGACGAACCTTTTGTGGTTCATTTTGAAGAACCTTTTGTGGTTCATTTTGAAGAACCTCTTGTGGTTCATTTTGAAGAAGCTCTTTTGGTTCATTTTGAAGAACCTTTTGTGGTTCATTTTGAACTACCCGTCTGTCCGTCCCCTGTTATTATTATTATTATTATTGATAATAACATGCATAGCAATAACGACAATATCACAATATTTTAGATATCAGTGTTTATTATGATTTTAGTGGCAAAGCAGAATAAAACAATGTAAATAGGAGGTAAACTCCAAGCAGTCCAATGTGTATATCCTCTGGTGTGTTGCTGTTAATTTGTTGATGATAATGTGTTTGGTTTTACTGTGTTGATGTTACTGTGTTGATGATAATGTGTTGATGTTAATGTGTTGGTGATAATGTGTTGATGATAATGTGTTGATGTTAATGTGTTGGTGATAATGTGTTGATGATAATGTGTTGATGATTATGTGTTGATGTTAATGTGTTGATGATAATGTGTTGATGTTAATGTGTTGATGTTAATGTGTTGATGTTAATGTGTTGATGATAATGTGTTGATGTTAATGTGTTGATGATAATGTGTTGATGATACTGTGTTGATGTTAATGTGTTGATGATAATGTGATGATGATAATGTGTTGATGTTAATGTATTGATGATAATGTGTTGATGTTAATGTGTTGATGATACTATGTTGATGTTAATGTGTTGATGATAATGTGTTGATGTTAATGTGTTGATGATAATGTGTGGTGATAATGTGTTGATGTTAATGTATTGATGATAATGTGTTGATGTTAATGTGTTGGTGATACTATGTTGATGTTAATGTGTTGATGTTAATGTATTGATGATAATGTGTTGATGTTAATGTGTTGGTGATACTATGTTGATGTTAATGTGTTGATGTTAATGTGTGGATGATAATGTGTTAATGATAATGTGTTGATGTTAATGTTTTGATGATAATGTAATGATGTTAATGTGTTGATGATACTATGTTGATGTTAATGTGTTGATGTTAATGTGTTGATGATAATGTGTTGATGTTAAGGTGTTGATGATAATGTGTGATGTTAATGTGTGATGATTATGTGTTGATGTTAATGTGTTGATGTTAATGTGTTGATGATAACGTGTTGATGTTAATGTATTGATGATAATGTGTAACGTTAATGTGTTGATGATAATGTGTTGATGTTAATGTGTTGATGATAATGTGTTGATGTTAATGTGTTGATGATAATGTGTTGCTGTTAATGTGTTGATGATAATGTGCTGATGATAATGTGTTGATGTTAATGTGTTGATGATAATGTGTAGATGTTCATGTGTAACGTTAATGTGTTGATGATAATGTGTTGATGATAATGTGTTGATGTTAATGTGTTGATGATCATGTGTTGATGATAATGTGTCGATGTTAATGTGTTGATGATAATGTGTTGATGTTAATGTTTTGATGATAATGTGTTGATGATAATGTTTGATGATAATGTAATGATGATAATGTGTTGATGTTAATGTGTTGCTGATAATGTGTAATGTTAATGTGTTGATGTTAATGTATTGATGATAATGTGTTGATGATAATGTGTTGATGTTCATGTTTTGATGATAATGTGTTAATGTTAATGTGTTGATGATAATGTGTTGATGATAATGTGTTGATGATAATGTGTTGATGTTAATGTGTTGATGTTAATGTGTTGATGATAATGTGTTGATGATAATGTGTTGATGTTAGTGTGTTGATGATAATGTGTTGATGATAATGTGTTGATGATAATGTGTTGATGTTAATGTGTTGATGTTAATGTGTTGATGTTAATGTGTTGATGTTAATGTGTTGATGATAATGTGTTGATGTTAATGTGTTGATGTTAATGTGTTGATGTTAATGTGTTGATGATAATGTGTCGATGATAACGTGTTGATGTTAGTGTGTTGATGATAATGTGTTGATGATAATGTGTTGATGATAATGTGTTGATGATAATGTGTTGATGATAATGTGTAGATGTTAATGTGTTGATGTTAATGTGTTGATGTTAATGTGTTGATGTTAATGTGTTGATGATAATGTGTTGACGATAATGTGTAGATGTTAATGTGTTGATGTTAATGTGTTGATGTTAATGTGTTGATGATAATGTGTTGATGATAATGTGTAGATGATAATGTGTTGACGATAATGTGTAGATGTTAATGTGTTGATGTTAATGTGTTGATGTTAATGTGTTGATGTTCTCTGTATCCATAGCCAGAATGATTTTGCAGTGCATGGTGATTGAACAGATTTCCTGTTATAGTCATCAGAGTTGTAGGGAGGGTGAAGTCTGTATATCCCCAAAAATAGTAGTTATACAGATGATGAACAAAACACACAACAGTATTCATATCTTGGTTTTTGTTGGTGAATGTGAATGAAAAAAAACTGTGTTGATAATGGTTTTCATACACATACCTTGTCCATAATGTAGAGACCTATGGGATATTCGTTGAAGAGGTCAGGGAGGAGGATGATAAATATGATGAGGCATTACATACCAATACCAACTGACATACCTTCGTATGCCTCCTTGTCTGTATACCTCCTTGTCTGTATACCTCCTTATCTGTATACCTCATTTTCTGTAAACCTCGTTGTCTGTATACCACCTTGTCTGTATACCTCCTTGTCTGTATACCTACATGTGTCATGATTGATGCGGGAATAGCCCATCCATAAACAGTGCTTGAACCACCAACTGAAACCTGTGGTTTCAGTCCAGACACAGGCAGAAACATACGCATAGAGAAGCTAGTAAAGCAATAGATAAAACCAACACACTGTCCATTCTCCATTCATCTCTGTTACCCCTTGAGCGTAACACTGTGTGTTATAATGAGATGGGGATGTTTTTGTGAAAGTTCCAGAGAACACCAACCTCCCGCAGGATGTCTTTCGTTGTGTAAAAAAATAAATATATAGTTTGCCGACGCCAGAGGACCTGTCTCTATGGCAACCATATTCTCTCTGCCCCTGTCTTGCGGTCTGTTTCTGTATCAGGGGCTAATTCAGTTTTAAACTGGAGATGTTTTGGTTGAGTTTGTCTCTTTGGGTGTATCATACTGCTACATCTCTCTAATGTTAGTATACTTTCACAAAGAGAGAGAGAGAAAAAAGAGAGACAGACAGAGACGGACGGATGGACAGACGATGTACAGTGTCTTGCGAAAGTATTCGGCCCCCTTGAACTTTGCGACCTTTTGCCACATTTCAGGCTTCAAACATAAAGATATAAAACTGTATTTTTTTGTGAAGAATCAACAACAAGTGGGACACAATCATGAAGTGGAACAACATTTATTGGATATTTCAAACTTTTTTAACAAATAAAAAACTGAAAAATTGGGCGTGCAAAATTATTCAGCCCCTTTACTTTCAGTGCAGCAAACTCTCTCCAGAAGTTCAGTGAGGATCTCTGAATGATCCAATGTTGACCTAAATGACTAATGATGATAAATTCAATCCACCTGTGTGTAATCAAGTCTCTGTATAAATGCACCTGCACTGTGATAGTCTCAGAGGTCCGTTAAAAGTGCAGAGAGCATCATGAAGAACAAGAAACACACCAGTCATGTCCGAGATACTGTTGTGAAGAAGTTTAAAGCCGGATTTGGATACAAAAAGATTTCCCAAGCTTTAAACATCCCAAGGAGCACTGTGCAAGTGATAATATTGAAATGGAAGGAGTATCAGACCACTGCAAATCTACCAAGACCTGCCGTCCCTCTAAACTTTCAGCTCATACAAGGAGAAGACTGATCAGAGATGCAGCCCAGAGGCCCATGATCACTCTGGATGAACTGCAGAGATCTACAGCTGAGGTGGGAGACTCTGTCCATAGGACAACAATCAGTCGTATATTGCACAAATCTGACCTTTATGGAAGAGTGGCAAGAAGAAAGCCATTTCTTAAAGATATCCATAAAAAGTGTTGTTTAAAGTTTGCCACAAGCCACCTGGGAGACACACCAAACATGTGGAAGAAGGTGCTCCGGTCAGATGAAACCAAAATTGAACTTTTTGGCAACAATGCAAAACGTTATGTTTGGCGTAAAAGCAACACAGCTGAACACACCATCCCCACTGTCAAACATGGTGGTGGCAGCATCATGGTTTGGGCCTGCTTTTCTTCAGCAGGGACAGGGAAGATGGTTAACATTGATGGGAAGATGGATGGAGCCAAATACAGGACCATTCTGGAAGAAAACCTGATGTAGTCTGCAAAAGACCTGAGACTGGGACGGAGATTTGTCTTCCAACAAGACAATGATCCAAAACATAAAGCAAAATCTACAATGGAATGGTTAAAAAATAAACATATCCAGGTGTTAGAATGGCCAAGTCAAAGTCCAGACCTGAATCCAATCGAGAATCTGTGGAAAGAACTGAAAACTGCTGTTCACAAATGCTCTCCATCCAACCTCACTGAGCTCGAGCTGTTTTGCAAGGAGGAATGGGAAAAAATGTCAGTCTCTCGATGTGCAAAACTGATAGAGACATACCCCAAGCGACTTACAGCTGTAATCGCAGCAAAAGGTGGCGCTACAAAGTATTATCTTAAGGGGGCTGAATAATTTTGCACGCCCAATTTTTCAGTTTTTGATTTGTTAAAAAAGTTTGAAATATCCAATAAATGTCGTTCCACTTCATGATTGTGTCCCACTTGTTGTTGATTCTTCACAAAAAAATACAGTTTTATATCTTTATGTTTGAAGCCTGAAATGTGGCAAAAGGTCGCAAAGTTCAAGGGGGCCGAATACTTTCGCAAGGCACTGTATATAAAGAGTCACCCTCTGGCTTTTGCCGCTGGTTTTATGGTTTCCATTTGGAGACAACCAGGATATGTATGAGATAAACACAGTCTCGTCCCCAATTCTGCTTGTATAATAAAACGCAGTCAGTGATGGACCTTCAGCAAATCTGCCAAAACTGGCTAAAGAAAATCTAAACTGTAGCCATTTAAAAAGGGTATATTTTAGCTGGAATATTATACAGCCACTATGACACTATCTGTGAGTAACAAACATCTCCATCTCTCTCTCACCATCTCCCTCTCTTTCTCTCTCTCTCTCTGTCTCTCCCACTCTCTCTCTCTCTGTCTCTCACCATCTCCCTCTCTCTGTCAGCCGTTGGCATGGCAAAACTCCTCCAGTTCTTTAAGTCTTCAGATTTGTGATTCAGTGCTGCCCCAAGGCACAGACAGAGCAACCAGCCTGTCTTTAGAAGTGGGCCAAATAAGAGAGGGGGAAACAAACACACACACACCGCGCATGCAGAGGAGGAGAGGAGAGAGAGAGGATAGGAATACACACACCTCCTCCCTCTATGTTGTCAGCACTTTGTAAAACACTTCTGTAATACACTTTTGTAAAACACTTCTGTAAAACACTTCTGTAAAACACTTCTGCAAAACACTTCTGTAAAACACTTCTGCAAAACATTTCTGTAAAACACTTCTGTAAAACACTTCTGTAAAACACTTCTGCAAAACATTTCTTTAAAACACTTCTGCAAAACATTTCTGTAAAACACTTCTGTAAAACACTTCTGTAAAACACTTTTGTAAAACACTTCTGTAAAACACTTCTGTAAAACACTTCTGCAAAACACTTCTGTAAAACACTTCTGCAAAACATTTCTGTAAAACACTTCTGTAAAACACTTCTGTAAAACACTTCTGTAAAACACTTCTGTAAAACACTTCTGCAAAACACTTCTGCAAAACACTTCTGTAAAACACTTCTGTAAAACACTTTTGTAAAACACTTTTGTAAAACACTTTTGTAAAACACTTCTGTAAAACACTTCTGTAAAACACTTTTGTAAAACACTTCTGTAAAACACTTCTGTAAAACACTTCTGTAAAACACTTCTGCAAAACACTTCTGTAAAACACTTCTGCAAAACACTTTTGTAAAACACTTCTGTAAAACAGTTTTGTAAAACACTTCTGTAAAACAGTTTTGTAAAACACTTCTGTAAAACACTTCTGTAAAACAGTTTTGTAAAACACTTCTGTAAAACACTTCTGCAAAACACTTTTGTAAAACACTTTTGTAAAACACTTCTGTAAAACAGTTTTGTAAAACACTTTGCAAAACACTTTTAAATGTGTTAAATGATGGATTGACTGGTTAGTTGATTGATTTGACCATTTAATTGATCCGTGGTTTCATCTTCTAAATACTCTCCTGCAACCCGCCTCACCCAACGTAGCTATTTTTCCTAAAGTATTTATATTTACTTCGGATCTGGAACCCCTCAACTGAAGCTAGCCAACTAACTACCAGCTTCAGCAAAACATTGCTAGCGGTCTTCAGCTAACCGGTCATCAGCTAACCTTTAGCTCGGAAAGCTCTCGCCAGTTCGAACAACGCGACTCTAACCAGAGCATAACGGACTTATTTATTTTTTTATTTTTATTTCTCATCCCCGGATTCCCACCGCAAACGGAACATTTTGAGCTCCTGGGCTACAATATCCGGACCCACGACCGGTCCATCGATGTCACCGCATGAAGAGGAATAAACAGACTCCCCCCATCGCGACGTCCCCAAAGGCTAACTCTCTAGCCCTTGCTATCTCCTTGCTTGCAAATTCGGCCTGCTAACTGCTAGCTTGTTTAGCCCGGTCCGCTAACTGCTACCGTGTTTAGCACCGTCTACTAACTGTTAGCTTGCTAGCACAGGCCTGCTAACCGTCTGAATCGCCGCGTCCCAAACACTCACTGAACCCATATTTACTTTCTATCCCTTTTCGATTTTTAATTTGTTTATACCTTCCGGTAACCTGCCTCACCCAATGTGATACGGAACCGCTATTATCTTTACATTTTTAGAACACACTCAATAACCTCCAGAAGCTAACCAGCTAACTGGCTACAAGCTATTTAGTCGTTGTTAGTTTTCTAACCTGGATAACACTCGCCAGTCCAGCTTCCCTGCCCCATCCACCGCTGCCCCCTGGACACTGATCACTTGGCTACATAGCTGATGCATGCTGGACTGTCCATTAATCACGGTAATCCATTCTGCTTGTTTATGTTTTATCTGTCGGCCCCAGCCGCACTTAGGCTCTGTGTGTAGTTAATCCGACCCTCTCTGCCTAATCAATCGCCATTCTACCTGCTGTTGTTGTGCTAGCTGATTAGCTGTTGTTGTCTCACCTACTGTTTTAGCTAGCTCTCCCAATTCAACACCTGTGATTACTGTATGCCTCGCTGTATGTCTCTCTCAAATGTCAATATGCCTTGTATACTGTTGTGCAGGTTAGTTATCATTGTTTTAGTTTACAATGGAGCCCCTAGTTCCACTCTTTATACCCCTGATACCTCCTTTGTCCCACCCCCCACACATGCGGTGACCTCACCCATTACAACCAGCATGTCCAGAGATACAACCTCTCTCATCATCACCCAGTGCCTGGGCTTACCTCCGCTGTACCCGCACCCCACCATACCCCTGTTTGCGCATTATGCCCTGAATATATTCTACCATGCCCAGAAACCTGCTCCTCTTATTCTCTGTCCCCAACGCCCTAGGCGACCAGTTTTGATAGCCTTCAGCCGCACCCTCATACTACTCCTTCTCTGTTCCGCGGGTGATGTGGAGGTAAACCCAGGCCCTGCATGTCCCCAGGCACCCTCATTTGTTGACTTCTGTGATCGAAAAAGCCTTGGTTTCATGCATGTCAACATCAGAAGCCTTCTCCCTAAGTTTGTCTTACTCACTGCTCTAGCACACTCTGCTAACCCTGATGTCCTTGCCGTGTCTGAATCCTGGCTCAGGAAGGCCACCAAAAATTCTGAGATTTCCATACCCAACTATAACATCTTCCGTCAAGATAGAACTGCCAAAGGGGGAGGAGTTGCAGTCTACTGCAGAGATAGCCTGCAAAGTAATGTCATACTTTCCAGGTCCATACCCAAACAGTTCGAACTACTAATTTTGAAAATTACTCTCTCCAGAAATAAGTCTCTCACTTTTGCCGCCTGCTACCGACCCCCCTCAGCTCCCAGCTGTGCCCTGGACACCATTTGTGAATTGATCGCCCCCCATCTAGCTTCAGAGTTTGTTCTGTTAGGTGACCTAAACTGGGATATGCTTAACACCCCGGCAGTCCTACAATCTAAGCTAGATGCCCTCAATCTCACTCAAATCATCAAGGAACCCACCAGGTACAACCCTAACTCTGTAAACAAGGGCACCCTCATAGACGTCATCCTGACCAACTGGCCCTCCAAATACACCTCCGCTGTCTTCAACCAGGATCTCAGCGACCACTGCCTCATTGCCTGTATCCGCTACGGAGCCGCAGTCAAACGACCACCCCTCATCACTGTCAAACGCTCCCTAAAACACTTCTGTGAGCAGGCCTTTCTAATCGACCTGGCCCGGGTATCCTGGAAGGACATTGACCTCATCCCGTCAGTTGAGGATGCCTGGTCTTTCTTTAAAAGTAACTTCCTCACCATTTTAGATAAGCATGCTCCGTTCAAAAAATGCAGAACTAAGAACAGATATAGCCCCTGGTTCAATCCAGACCTGACTGCCCTCGACCAGCACAAAAACATCCTGTGGCGGACTGCACTAACATCGAATAGTCCCCGCGATATGCAACTGTTCAGGGAAGTCAGGAACCAATACACACAGTCAGTCAGGAAAGCTAAAGCCAACTTCTTCAGGCAGAAGTTTGCATCCTGTAGCTCCAACTCCAAAAAGTTCTGGGACACTGTGAAGTCCATGGAGAACAAGAGCACCTCCTCCCAGCTGCCCACTGCACTGAGGCTAGGTAACACAGTCACCGCCGATAAATCCATGATTATCGAAAACTTCAACAAGCATTTCTCAACGGCTGGCCATGCCTTCCGCCTGGCTACTCCAACCTCGGCCAACAGCTCCCCCCCTACCCCCGCAGCTACTCGCCCAAGCCTCTCCAGGTTCTCCTTTACCCAAATCCAGATAGCAGATGTTCTGAAAGAGCTGCAAAACCTGGACCCGTACAAATCAGCTGGGCTTGACAATCTGGACCCTCTATTCCTGAAACTATCCGCCGCCATTGTCGCAACCCCTATTACCAGCCTGTTCAACCTCTCTTTCATATCGTCTGAGATCCCCAAGGATTGGAAAGCTGCCGCAGTCATCCCCCTCTTCAAAGGGGGCGACACCCTGGACCCAAACTGTTACAGACCTATATCCATCCTGCCCTGCCTATCTAAGGTCTTCGAAAGCCAAGTCAACAAACAGGTCACTGACCATCTCGAATCCCACCGTACCTTCTCCGCTGTGCAATCTGGTTTCCGAGCCGGTCACGGGTGTACCTCAGCCACGCTCAAGGTACTAAATGATATCATAACCGCCATCGATAAAAGACAGTACTGTGCAGCCGTCTTCATAGACCTTGCCAAGGCTTTCGACTCTGTCAATCACCGTATTCTTATCGGCAGACTCAGTAGCCTCGGTTTTTCGGATGACTGCCTTGCCTGGTTCACCAATTACTTTGCAGACAGAGTTCAGTGTGTCAAATCGGAGGGCATGCTGTCCGGTCCTCTGGCAGTCTCTATGGGGGTGCCACAGGGTTCAATTCTCGGGCCGACTCTTTTCTCTGTATATATCAATGATGTTTCTCATGCTGCGGGCGATTCCCTGATCCACCTCTACGCAGACGACACCATTCTATATACTTCCGGCCCGTCCTTGGACACTGTGCTATCTAACCTCCAAACGAGCTTCAATGCCATACAGCACTCCTTCCGTGGCCTCCAACTGCTCTTAAACGCTAGTAAAACCAAATGCATGCTTTTCAACCGTTCGCTGCCTGCACCCGCACGCCTGACCAGCATCACCACCCTGGATGGTTCCGACCTTGAATATGTGGACATCTATAAGTACCTAGGTGTCTGGCTAGACTCTAAACTCTCCTTCCAGACCCATATCAAACATCTCCAATCGAAAATCAGTTCAAAAGTCGGCTTTCTATTCCGCAACAAAGCCTCCTTCACTCACGCCGCCAAACTTACCCTAGTAAAACTGACTATCCTACCGATCCTCGACTTCGGCGATGTCATCTACAAAATTGCTTCCAACACTCTACTCAGCAAACTGGATGCAGTTTATCACAGTGCCATCCGTTTTGTCACTAAAGCACCTTATACCACCCACCACTGCGACTTGTATGCTCTAGTCGGCTGGCCCTCGCTACATATTCGTCGCCAGACCCACTGGCTCCAGGTCATCTACAAGTCCATGCTAGGTAAAGCTCCGCCTTATCTCAGTTCACTGGTTACGATGGCAACACCCATCCGTAGCACGCGCTCCAGCAGGTGTATCTCACTGATCATCCCTAAAGCCAACACCTCATTTGGCCGCCTTTCGTTCCAGTTCTCTGCTGCCTGTGACTGGAACGAATTGCAAAAATCGCTGAAGTTGGAGACTTTTATCTCCCTCACCAACTTCAAACATCTGCTATCTGAGCAGCTAACCGATCGCTGCAGCTGTACATAGTCTATTGGTAAATAGCCCACCCATTTTCACCTACCTCATCCCCATACTGTTTTTATTTATTTATTTTTCTGCTCTTTTGCACACCTGTACATAACCATCTGATAATTTATCACTCCAGTGTTAATCTGCATAATTGTAATTATTTGCCTACCTTCTCATGCCTTTTGCACACAATGTATATATAGACTCCCCTTTTTTCTACTGTGTTATTGACTTGTTAATTGTTTACTCCATGTGTAAACTCTGTGTTGTCTGTTCACACTGCTATGCCTTATCTTGGCCAGGTCGCAGTTGCAAATGAGAACTTGTTCTCAACTAGCCTACCTGGTTAAATAAAGGTGAAATAAAAAAAATAAAAAATAAAAATACCTTTCTCTCTACTCTTCACTTGTGACAAATGATTGACTGGCCACGGCCCGCCTACACGCTCTCACGAGAACCAATACGAACATGTGTCGGAGGGCAGGAGAGAATGGGTGTGTGGATGCATAGGGTTGTATGTGAATGAAGGAGAATGGACAAGTAAGTTGACGTATAGATGGATGGGTATAAATGTGTCTGAGAAGAGAGGAGGGTGGGAAAAGAGGGGAGGTTAGGACAAGCATGGGCAAGGATGGATAAGGGTGGCTAAGGGTGGGCATGGATGGGAGGTTGGGGGGGGTAAAGGGAGAAATAAAACTGGGAAGGAGGAGGTGGAGAGGGACAAGCTTGGTCCCTCTTCCCTGAAGAACTCGTGGTGCCTCCACTCATCTCACTTCGGTCTTTCAGGGGACCCACTCTCCACAAGTAGAGCCCCGCGAGCCACGATACTTTGATTTAATTCACAAGGTATTACAAACTGACCTCAGTATTTAAGTGAGTCTTTCTCCAATGTATTTACAATGACATCCTCCACAGACTGTTGGTACATTAGGAGAGGAGTTGGCTCTTATAAGCCCTAAAAAGGCAAAACCCCTCAAAGTCCAAATAAGTACTTTGCTTTATGTTTGTTGGTGTGTTCTCTGTTAAATGTTTGCTCAGCCTACATGTTCACACGTTCTATATACAGTTGAAGTCGGACGTTTACACAAACCTTCACCAAAGACATTTAAACTCAGTTTATCACATTTCCTGACATTTAATCCTCATAATAATTCCCTGTTAGTTAGGATCATCACTTTATTTTAAGAATGTGAAATGTCAGAATAATAGTAGAGAGAATGATTTATTTCAGCTTTTATTTATTTAGTCACGTTCCCAGTGGTTCAGAAGTTTACATACACTCAATTAGTATTTTGGTAGCATTGCCTTTAAATTGTTCAACACCCAATAAGTTGGGTGAATTTTGGCCCATTCCTCCTGAGAGAACTGGTGTAACTGAGTCAAGTTTGTAGGCCTTCTTGCTCGCACACTCTTTTTCAGTTCTGCTCACACATTTTCTATAGGATTGAGGTCAGGGCTTTGTGATGGCCACTCCAATACCTTGACTTTGTTGTCCTTAAGCCATTTTGCCACAACTTTGGAAGTGTGCTTGGGGTCATTGTTGTCACGTTCTGACCTTTATTTCCTTTGTTTTGTATTTATTTAGTATGGTCAGGGCGTGAGTTGGGGTGGGCAGTCTATGTTTGATTTTCTATGATTTGGGGTTTTCTATGTTTCGGCCTAGTATGGTTCTCAATCAGAGGCAGGTGTCATTAGTTGTCTCTGATTGAGAATCATACTTAGTTAGCCTGGGTTTCACTGTGTGTTTGTTCCTGTCTCTGTGTTTGTTGCACCAGATAGGGCTGTTTGTGTTTTTCACGTTTCTTGTTTTGTTAGTTTGTTCATGTGTACATTTTTCGTATTAAAAGAACCATGGACAATTATCACGCCGCATATTGGTCCTCCGATCCTTTTCGCCTCTCCTCTTCGGAAGAGGAGGAGGAAATCCCTTACAATTGTCCATTTGGAAGACTAATTTGCAACCAAGCTTTAACTTCCTGACTGATGTCTTGAGATGATACTTCAATATATCCACGTAATTTTTATCCCTTATGATGCCACCATCACGGTTGGGATGGTGTTCTTCGTCTTGCAAGCCTCCCCCTTTTTCCTCCAAACATAACGAAGGTCATTATGGCCAAAAAGTTATATTTTTGTTTCATCAGACAAGAAGACATTTCTGCAATAAGTGCGATCTTTGTCCCCATGTGCAGTTGCAAACCGTAGTCTGGCTTTTGTTATGGCGGTTTTGAAGCAGTGGCTTCTTCCTTGCTAAGCAGTCTTTTATTGTGGATATAGATACTATAGTACCTGTTTCCTCCAGCATCTTCACAAAGTCCTTTGCTGATTATCTGGGATTGATTTGCACTTTTCGCACCGAAGTACGTTCATCTCTAGGAGACAGAACACGTCTCCTTCCTGAGCTGTATGACGGCTGCGTGGTCCCATGGTCCCGTGCTATTGTTTGTACCGTTGAACGTGGTATCTTCAGGCTTTTAGAAATTGCTCCCAAGGATGAACCAGACTTGTGGAGGTCTATAATTTCTTTCTGAGGTCTTGGCTCATTTCTTTTGATTTTCCCATGCTGTCAAGCAAAGAGGCACTGAGATTGAAGGTAGGCCTTAAAATACAGCCACAGGTACACCTCCAATTTACTCAAATTATATATTATTAATTAGCCTATCATAAGTTTCTAAATCCATGACATCATTTTATGGGATTTTCCAAGCTGTTTAAGGCACAGTCATCTTAGTGTATGTAAACTTCTGACCCACTGGAATTGTGATACAGTGAATTATAAGTGAAATAATCTGTCTGTAAAGAATTGTTGGAAAACTAGATCTCCTAACCGATTTGCCAAAACTATAGTTTGTTAACAAGAAATTGGTGGAGTGGTTGAATAACGAGTTTTAATGACTCCAACCTAAGTACATGTAAACTTCCGACTTCAACTGTATGTAATGTATACAATAACTACGTATTCACACTATGACTCGACGACATCCTGTCCACCGTCCTCATCTGACATGTCTGCTAAAATGTTTCATCTGGTTCTCAATGAAAGACGAGGTTAACTTTGATCCTACACATAAGTCAAGGCCAACAATATCCAGCTTGTTACATGGAACGTGCATAGGCTTCATGATGGCCCCAAAAAAAGCATAAGGTTCATGAACTTCTAAAGAGATTGTCAGCAGATGTGGTTATCCTGCAAGAGTCATACTTAAAAAAAAGAGAGAGAAATGTCATATTTAAAGAGGAGCTGGGTTGGAGAAGCCAATGCCTCCACCTACTGTAGTAACAGTAGAGATGTAGGCATCCTGATAAATAAGAATACATAATTGTCCCTTATATACAAGAAAGAGGTTCTCATTTTGAATTGCACCTTACATGGTGAAAAATACACACTGAGTTTATTGTATATCCCCGTAGGGGCAAACCTGGTGTGTTTAAATAGCATTACATCGATATTAAATCAAACCCAGACAGGAAATATTAATTTAGGAGGCGACCTATATCACACATTTAGACAAACATATAAATAAATAAAAGGCTAATTTAATTCAAATTAAATCCAATTTTATTTGTCACAAGCGCAGAATACAACAGGTGTAGTAGACCTTACAGTGCAATGCTTACCTGCCAAAGAGGATGAAAAATGTAATCTCTACAAATATTTTACAGGACACCCGAAGATTACTATTCCCAACTACAAAATACTACTCTTTTTTTTTGTTTCAAAGTAGGAAAAGCTACTCAGGATTGCATTTTTATTTCCAAAAATCCTCTCAACAATATACTGGGTTAAAAAAATCCATGATTTAGTGATATCATTCTCTTGTATCATGTTTAATTACACCAACATAAAATACACTTAGTGTCAGAATATGGAGAATGAACAGAGGGCATCTTCAATACCCAAAATGTATTAAATATGTAAATTAAAAAATAAAGACCTTTACCATAAAAAAATTGACATAGAGGCCAGAGAAAGCCAACCGCCGATATAATTTGTGATGCTTTTATGCTTTTTTAACAAATCTCATACTCCGCAAAAGCTAAATCTGAGTTAGAAATTTAAATTAAAGAAAAATAAGTCACTATTTTAGAAAAAGACCATAAAAAATCTTTACAAGGTAAAGAAGAAAATTCCATGTCTGAACTTAAGCAAGAATATGATATTTTTCTTTGAAGAGAGCCAACAACTACAGGTTAAACTCAAATAAAGCATAGTATTTAATGGAAAACAAACCTGGTAAACACCTCTCAACCCTCACAAAACAAATACACACAAAACAAGTTATAATTTTAAAAGATAAATGCTTTAGTTAGAAACAAGATGAAGGAAAAAGGAAACTGCTGTCGATAGTATCACTGATATTTAAGAAGCTTACATATCGGCCTCACGGCCTTCGTCAGAGCTATTGTGATTTAAAAAAATGTGCACCCTTATGTGGATCTGGCCCCACCCACATCCGTTCTACACATCGAAGGGGGTTGGAGGAGAAGGAAAAACAAATAAGTGCTACCAAATATAACAATATGCATTACATAAATATTACAAAAGTGTATAAATAAGGCGTATTGAACACGTCTGTAAAATCACAATGAGATTTGAGACCCGGGGGTTTAGGGGTGCCCCAACCTCTACACCAGCTCCAGACTCAACCACAAATATCGGAATTGCAAGATTCCGTTGCCCATACTGATTATGTTTTTTACATGGTAGATCAACTTTAACAGTGCAGGCAGACTGTGGCTTCAATCAATCATGTCATTGTCTGCGTCATTTCCAATCCCCCATATATTTCTTTGTAAATATGTATATATATATATATGTGTGTGTTTTAAAAAATATATATATTTTCAGTTATTATTTTGCCTAAACCCTATCATCCCTCCCCTAATTGGAGTAAACTAATGGACAACAACTATTAGGCTTCTACTTCCAGCTTATACATTATATATACATTTTACATACACAGTATATTTTACAATAGTTATCTTTCGTTTGTTTTTAGTTCCATCCTTCAGCTCTACTCAACCCCTCCCATCTATCTCTGAACACCATCCAGTCCCATCCTTCAGCTCCACTCAACCCCTCCCATTTATCTCTGAACAACATCCAGTCCCATCCTTCAGCTCTACTCAACCCCTCCCATCTATCTCTGAACACCATCCAGTCCCATCCTTCAGCTCCACTCAACCCCTCCCATCTATCTCTGAACAACATCCAGTCCCATCCTTCAGCTCCACTCAACCCCTCCCATCTATCTCTGAACGCCATCCAGTCCCATCCTTCAGCTCCACTCAACCCCTCCCATCTATCTCTGAACACCATCCAGTCCCATCCTTCAGCTCCACTCAACCCCTCCCATCTATCTCTGAACACCATCCAGTCCCATCCTTCAGCTCCACTCAACCCCTCCCATCTATCTCTGAACACCATCCAGTTCCTATTTGCCATATATTTTTTCAACTGTGCTGTGATGTTTCACAGAAGTTCTGAACCTTTCTATTCTCATAGCTTGCACAGATTGTACATTAAAGATAAACATTTTTGTTAAGACTATTATTATATCATTGAGCGATTAACTATGACTCATTAAATCACCCAGCAGTGCTATTCGCAGAGTTAGCTCCAGGTAAGTGTTGAAATTCTTCAGCCATTGGTGAAACCTTTGACCAAAAACAAGCTACATATGGACAATACCAGAACAGATGATCTAATGATTCTGTCTCTTCGCAGAAACATCTGCAGGGCTGGGGTGGTTGTATCCCCAACATACTGTATATAACATTCTATTGGTTGCAAAAATTGATTTATAACTATCAAAGTTTGAATCTAGAGTTGTTTTGTATATCAGTTCATGAAATCAGTACATACTGATGACGTTGATGTTGATGCAGCCGAGGTTTCTGTGGCGGAGAGCTCAGGGGCGGGCGTGCTAGTGACTGAACCCCCAGCAGTGGTTACCGAGGGCAGTGGCAATGCTGACTCCAAGGCTGATACACCTGTCTCACAGACAACGGAGAATGATGTGCCCAGTGTAATTACAGACATGCCGGGTGATGCGCCCAGTGTAATTACAGACATGCAGGGTGATGTGCCCAGTATAATTAGAGACGCGCAGGGTGATGTGCCCAGTGTAATTACAGACACGCCGGGTGATGTGCCCAGTGTAATTACAGACACGCAGGGTGATGTGCCCAGTGTAATTACAGACACGCAGGGCGATGTGCCCAGTGTAATTATAGACACGCAGGGTGATGTGCCCAGTGTAATTATAGACACGCCGGGTGATGTGCCCAGTGGAATTATAGACACGTGGAGTGATGTGCCCAGTGTAATTATAGACACGCAGGGTGATGTGCCCAGTGAAATTACAGACACGCCGGGTGATGTGCCCAGTGTAATTACAGACACGCAGGGTGATGTGCCCAGTGGAATTACAGACACGCAGGGTGATGTGCCCAGTGGAATTATAGACACGCGGAGTGATGTGCCCAGTGTAATTACAGACACGCAGGGTGATGTGCCCAGTGGAATTACAGACACGCAGGGTGATGTGCCCAGTGTAATTATAGACACGCAGGGTGATGTGCCAAGCGTAATTATAGACCCGCCGGGTGATGTGCCCAGTGTAATTATAGAGACGCAGGGTGTTGTGCCCATTGTAATTATGGACAAGCAGGGTGATGTGCCCAGTGTAATTATAGACACACAGGGTGATGTGCCCAGTGTAATTACAGGCAGGCAGGGTGATGTGCCCAGTGTAATTATAGACACGCCGGTTGATGTGCCCAGTGTAATTACAGACCACGCAGGGTGATGTGCCCAGTGTAATTACAGACACGCAGGGTGATGTGCCCAGTGGGAATATAGACACGCGGAGTGATGTGCCCAGTGTAATTATAGACACGCAGGGTGATGTGCCAAGTGTAATTACAGACACGCAGGGTGATGTGCCCAGTGTAATTATAGACACGCCGGGTGATGTGCCCAGTGGAATTATAGACACGTGGAGTGATGTGCCCAGTGTAATTATGGACACGCAGGGTGATGTGCCCAGTGTAATTACAGACACGCCGGGTGATGTGCCCAGTGTAATTACAGACACGCAGGGTGATGTGCCCAGTGTAATTACAGACACACAGGGTGATGTGCCCAGTGGAATTATAGACACGCGGAGTGATGTGCCCAGTGTTATTATAGACACGCAGGGTGATGAGCCAAGTGTAATTGTATACACGCCGGGTGAGGTGCCCAGTGTAATTACAGACATGCAGGGTGATATGCCCAGTGTAATTACAGACAGGCAGGGTGATGTGCCCAGTGTAATTATAGACATGCCGGTTGATGTGCCCAGTGTAATTAGACACGCAGGGTGATGTGCCCAGTGTAATTAGAGACACGCAGAGTGATGTGCCCAGTGTAATTATAGACACGCAGGGTGATGTGCCAAGTGTAATTATAGACACGCCGGGTGATGTGCCTAGTGTAATTATGGACAAGCAGGGTGATGTGCCCAGTGTAATTATGGACAAGCAGGGTGATGTGCCCAGTGTAATTACAGGCACGCGGGGTGATGTGCCCAGTGTAATTACAGGCACGCGGGGTGATGTGCCCAGTGTAATTATAGACACACAGGGTGATGTGCCCAGTGTAATTACAGACATGCAGGGTGATGTGCCCAGTGTAATTATAGACACGCAGGGTGATGTGCCCAGTGTAATTATGGACAAGCAAGGTGATGTTCCCAGTGTAATTATAGACAAGCAGGGTGATGTGCCCAGTGTAATTACAGGCACGCGGGGTGATGTGCCCAGTGTAATTATAGACACACAGGGTGATGTGCCCAGTGTAATTATAGATACTTAGGGTGATGTGCCCAGTGTAATTATTGACACGCAGGGTGATGTGCCCAGTGTAATTATAGACACGCAGGGTGATGTGCCCAGTGTAATTACAGACACGCGGGGTGATTGTGGGGAGGAGTTGGAGGCAGTTGGGGGGAGCCGGGGGGCTCCGGATTCCGTGGAGCTGCCCGATGAGAATGGAGGAACTGTAAAACAGATTCGACAATAGATAGGAACTGGGAGGAAGCTCATCCACAGTCGGAGGTGGCCTTAACCAATGTGTTGAAACAGCACGGACTAGTAGACGTGTGGAGACAGGATCTATACATGTGTGAAGGTAGTGGAGGGGAAGATTAGTGTAGCAAAGCTACATAGGATCTATGTCAGTAAGGGGAGAAACAGGGTTTTGGGCTCCAAGATCTGCCCTAGTGGCATCTCATACCATCACATGTTAAGAACTTCTGTTCTTTCCATGACATAGACTGACCAGCTGGAAGCTATGATCCCTTATTGATGTCACTTGTTAAATGCACTTCAATCAGTGTAGATGAAGGGGAGGAGACAGGTTAAGGAAGGATTTTTAAGCAGTACTCTGGGCCAGCTAGGATAAGGTCTACTATTCAGAGGTTGGAGCTGGATATTAGAGACATTGACTCAGGGTCAGAGACGGAGTTTGAGGGCTATGTGGACGCAGCTGGGGTCTTTTTTTACAAGATCAGACAGGGCCCTTCAGGGTCTCTGACATCAGATCCAGCGGAGATGAGGAGGATGACTATGGTCTTCTACGCAGACCTCTACGGTGACAGCAATGCTGAACCAGCAGTGGCTGTGCAGCATCTCTCCCCTGGCAGTGTGCCGTGGGTCGATGGACTGACATCTAAGTTTTATAACTCTGTGCTACCAGTCAGCTGCCAGTGGGAGGTGCTGTCACTGCTGCTGAACAATGGGGACTTCTCTATATTGAAGAACTGAAGGCTGGTGTCGTTGCTCTGCTTGGATTACAAAGTATTTGGCAAATCGTCTGAAAGGTTGTTTGGACACAATAGTTCACAGGGTCCAGGCATACTGTGTTCCTGGGCGGACAATAATGGACAACTTGTTTCTTTTGAGGGATGTGGGAGATCCAGGCTGTATCACATCCGGCCGTGATTGGGAGTCCCATAGGGCGGTGCACAATTGGCTCAGCGTCGTCTGAGTTTGGCCAGAGTAGGCCGTCATTGTAAATAGGAATTTGTTCTTAACTGACTTGACTATTTAAATAAAGATTACATTTTTTTTTAAATGTGATAGACATCACTAGGATGCATGATCAGGATTTGGGACTCACTTGGATAGATCAAGAAAAGTATTTTTGTAGAGTGTGTCATGCCTATCTGTTAGAAAGTGTTTGGCCTGGGTAGCGGGTTTAGATCATGGGTCAAGTTATTGTACTGTGGGGCTTCTGTTATGGTAAAAGTGGGGGTTCGGCTGAGCCAGCCAGTCTCAGTTAAGAGAGTGATTTGGCAGGGGTGTCCACTCTCGAGTCAGCTCTACAGTTTAGCCTCAGAAACACTGCTGTGTAGGCTGAGGGAGAGGCTGCAGGGGTTGTAGGGTGATGGAGAGGCTGCAGGGTTTGTAAGCTGAGGGAGAGGCTGCAGGGGTTGTAGGCTGAGGGAGAGGCTGCAGGGTTTGGAGGCTGAGGGAGAGGCTGCAGGGGTTGTAGGCTGAGGGAGAGGCTGCAGGGGTTGTAGGCTGAGGGAGAGGCTGCAGGGGTAGTAGGATGAAGGAGAGGCTGCAGGGGTAGTAGGCTGAGGGAGAGGCTGCAGGGGTAGTAGGCTGAGGGAGAGGCTGCAGGGGTTGTAGGCTGAGGGAGAGGCTGCAGGGGTTGTAGGCTGAGGGAGTGGGTGCAGGGGTTGTAGGCTGAGGGAGAGGCTGCAGGGGTTGTAGGGTGATGGAGAGGCTGCAGGGTTTGTAGGCTGAGGGAGAGGCTGCAGGGTTTGTAGGCTGAGGGAGAGGCTGCGGGGTTTGTAGGCTGAGGGAGAGGCTGCAGGGGTTGTAGGGTGAGGGAGAGGCTGCAGGGGTAGTAGGATGAAGGAGAGGCTGCAGGGGTAGTAGGCTGAGGGAGAGGCTGCAGGGGTAGTAGGATGAAGGAGAGGCTGCAGGGGTTGTAGGCTGAGGGAGAGGCTGCAGGGGTTGTAGGATGAAGAAGAGGCTGCAGGGGTTGTCAGTTCCAGGGGTCAGTTCCATTGGTTTGGCAATGCCACTGTCAGCCAGAGAAATATGCTGAGAAGGATTATTACCACAGCAAGCAAGGTACTTGGAGTCAAACAGACAGGCCTGGATGAGATCTTTAAGGTCAGGGCCCTCCGTAAGGCTCACAAAATAATTTTAGACCCAAGCCACCCCCTGTACCTGGACTTTGAACTACTCCCCTCTGGGCGCAGGTATAGGGCACCCCTCAGCAGGAAAAACAGAACGAGACAATAATTTGTGCCAGGTGTGATATCCCTCCTAAATAGCTCAGGTGAATGTTCCCATCGACCCCTTAAGGCCAGCAGGCTAGTCTTTTATTATTTTTTTTATGTTTATTTCTTATTTCTTATTATTATTATTTTTATTAGTACGTAACTGTTATGAAAGTTGTATTGTCAATTTTGTTTTGTATTTAAACGCCACTTTAAATGTGTACATGACACTGCAACAAAATTTCCCCATGGGGACAATAACGTCAGTCAGTAAGTAAGTAGGTGGGGAGACGGTTTCATTGTCTGCTTCTGCTGATGGTGTAACAGTGTTTTTTAAAGGGGAGGGAGATGTAGATGAGGTTAGCAAGGCTTTAGTGTTGTTTGAGGTGATGCCATCAGCTAAGGTGACCTGGGAGAAGAGTGAGGTCTAATTATGGGGAGATGGGCCAGAGCAGGATCTCCTAGTCTTCCTGGGGGGCTACAGTGGGCTAGAGAAGAGATGTTCTTAAAACTTCTTTGGGACAGGGGGCAGCTTTTTCACTTTTGGATAAATAGCGTGCCCAAATTCAACTTCCTGCTACTCATCCCCAGAATATAAGACATGCATATCATTATTAGTAGATTTGGATACAAAACACTCTGAAGTTTCTAAAACGGTTTGAATCATGTCTGTGAGTATAACAGAACTTATGTAGCATGCAAAACACCGAGGACAAACCATTCAGATGTTTGTTTTTTTAGGTCATGGTCTATTCAATGACATTTCATTGGGAAACCAGATTTCTAAGGGACTTGTTTGCAGTTCCTACCGCTTCCACTGGATGTCACCAGTCTTTAGAAATTGGTTGAGGTTATTCCTTTGTGTAATGAAGAAGTACGGCCATCTTGAAAGAGTGTCACGTTATGTGTACTGTTTGATAGTTGCGGAAGACCAGAAAGCATGCTTGAGTTTGTTGTCTTCCTGTATTGAACACAGATCATCCCGTCTTCAATTTTATCGATTATTTACATTTTAAAAAATACCTATAGTTGTATTACAAAAGTAGTTTGAAATGTTTTGGCAAAGTTTACAGGTAACTTTTGAGATATTTTGTAGTGACGTTGGTCAAGTTGGAACCAGTGTTTTTCTGGATCAAACGCGCCAAATAAATTGACATTTTGGATATATATGGACGGAATTAATCGAACAAAAGGACCATTTGTGATGTTTATGGGACATATTGGAGTGCCAACAAAAGAAGCTCGTCAAAGGTAAGGCATGATTTATATTTTATTTCGTTTTGTGTCTCGCCTGCATTGTTGAAATATGCTACTCTCTCATTGTTTACTGTTGTGCTATCATCAGATAATAGCATCTTATGCTTTCGCTGAAAAGCCTTTTTGAAATCTGACATGTTGGCTGGATTCACAACGAGTGTAGCTTTAATTTGGTATCTTACATGTGGGATTTAATAATAGTTCGATTTTTATCGTATTTTATTTGAATTTGGCGCTCTGCATTTTCCCTGGCTATTGGCCAAGTGGGACCTTTGCGTCCCACCTATCCCAGAGAGGTTTTAAGGGTGTTCTTAGGGGCCTCAGAGTTTCAGGAGAGAAACTGGGAGGGGCTGCTGGACAAGGTTGAGGTTAAGTTGTCTAAATGGCGGTGGTCGTTGCCACTGGTTGCTAATAACTTGGCCGCTTCAATGCTCTAGCACAGGCTGACAGTGTTGGAACCCCACAGAATCTCTTCTAGCATCTGCAGATGTAACAGTTGGATTTATTTTGGTCAACACTGGACACATCCAGAAGTGTTACATCTCCCTTTGCATGACGGGGGCCAAGGGCTGGTGGACATCGGGTCCAGAGTGACAGTTTTCTATCTTAAAGCTGCAAAGAGACTTCTGTACCAAAAGGGTGTGTGCTGGAGGGGCAGTGCTTGGGCTGTTGTGAGGAGAGCATGGGACCTTGGGTATGACAGGCTCTTTTTTTCTGTTGGATCTGGAGGAGGTCGATATGTCAGCCATTACTTCGTTCTACCATGCTGTGCTTTGGGCGTGGAAAAATACTATCTGCTCACAGAGACGTTTCACGGCCACGGATAATGAAGAAGCCACCATTGCACACCATTGCACACCATTGCACACCATTGCACATCCCATTCATTCAGTCCAGAGTGCTGACCTGTGTCAGCTTGCGGGCCAGGCTTGTGAGAGTGGGGATCACTAAGTTGGGTGACCTGCAAGAAGAGGATGGATGGAAATCTGCCAGCGACATGGCGGAGGCTTCATCCGTAAAGTCAGCCAGGCTGCTGCAGCAGGTGGTGGAGGGGGTCCATGCTGCACTTCCGGGCTCGTTCAGAGAGCTGCTAGGGAGACTGGAACCGTCTAACCACGAATGACACTGACCTACCTCCTTTCACCATTGCTGCCACTGAGGAGAATACCAGTAGGGTGAGGGAATCATCCTATTGTTCAAGACTCCAAAGCTGGGGGCCTTTTGCACAGCAAAAAGGCTCTACATGGTAGCTGTGAAGGTGGCTCAGAAAGGCCATCTGCACGGGCTGAGGGCAACGGGGTGGCCGGGGGACGGGGTTTTGGAACGTGGCTCCTCTCTGAGATGATGTTGGCGCTCCCTGTATAAGCCTCTCATAGAGAAGGTTAGGGTTAGCTAACATGCTAAGTAGTTGCGAAGTAGCTAAAAAGTAGTAAGTGGTTGAAAAGTTGTTAATTCTAAAAAATTCTAAAGTTGTCCGTGATGAGATTGAATCTCACAACCTTTGGGTTGCTAGATAATCGAGTTATAAGCCCTCCCTCCCTCCCCCACTCCCGCCTGCCCGCCCTCCATCCCTCCCTCCACCCCTCCGTCCTTCCCTCCCTCCCTCCCTCCCTCCCTCCCTCCCTCCCTCCCTCCACCCCAACCAACCACCCTACCTTGATTTTGGGGGCTGACTCTGGACCCATATGTACCTACTGTAGGTATAGCATAGCCAATAGGTGAAGGGACTGCCTAGTAAACTACTGGTTGGGACAGTTAAAAATGGCAGTGTGGAAGACCAGGAAACATGAGATGCATGTGGCGGGGTGTACAAACCCCAGAGTTGTGCTGCTAGCGCTTGTGCCGGCTCGGCTCACACTGGAGTACGCATATGGGAGGATGGAAAACCGTCTGGAGATTTCGTAAAGGATTGGATGGGGTTCTATGTGCAGTGAATGAGTGGGGTTTGTTTCAAACTTTCTAGTGTGTTAAAATTAAATAAAGCTTGTTATTGGGCCAATAAAGGAGCTGGACACATCCCTGTGATGACAGCACTGTCAAAGACAACTCTTTGATAGGCAGATCTGTAAATCAGGGTTGTTGGCACCAACAGCCAGTCCAACAGAGAGGAATGGGTAAAGTCGCTTAGTAAACTTTTCGTTATATGTGTGGATAAGTGTCATGTCCTTGGGGTCGTAAAAGGACAACTCCCCCCTGTTGTAGTCCAGCTCCACTCTGACCCTCCAGGGTCTCATCTTCATAGCAAGTGTCCCATCTGCTACTATATACCGACCAGACATCTGCCCAATTTGCCATATTCCAAACCTTGGTGTTCTATTTATCTCTACCTTCCTGTTGATGGACTCTTTGACCACTCCTAGAAACCAGTAAGGGTGATCCCCCACCTCCACCTCCCAGCTGTGCTTCCCTGAGCTGAACCCCTCAGAGCCCAGAACATCTGCGTAGAACATACACCGCTCCGGGTTGTCAGGGAGCTGCTGCCTTTGGTCTGAGCATCTCACAGTGGTCAGATCATCAGACAGAGACAGACAGGGATGTGCAGTGTTGGGGTCAAGAATCACAGGGGCTAAAAACAAAAGAGGTCATATTGTATGAACAATACATGTCTTATTATATTGGCTTTTCAATTAACTCTGTTCATTAATATGATCAATTTTGTACTCACAGTGTTTGACAATCCACTGCATCTTCTCCCAGACTCTGAACTGCAGGTTGCCAAGGCTTTTGGCCACATCTATCAGTGCTCCTGAAACCCTCTCTGGGTCCGGCAGTGTGCAGTGGGCTCTGGAAGAATGTTCAGGAGTTAGTGCTGCTGTGGGCTTGGGTTCAGAACCCCAGACAAGCGAGACAGAAGGCAACATACTTACGCTTTCATGGTGGCCTTGAAGTTCTGTAAAGCATATGATAAAATGTGATTATTGGGCAAAGGGTTTAGTATTTACTGTAGGACCACAATGACTACATGAGAGAGAAGTTCTGACCTGCAGGAATGAGATGTCTGTAGCTCTCAACTCCACCTCTATGGATTTGATTGTGTCTGAAAGGGACAATATCTCTCCTTTTATCTTCTCAATCTTCTTCATCATCATCAGACTCTTGTGCTCCTCTTCCTTCCTCAGTGCAGCGATGCTGACTGCCTCTTCATCTAGTAGAAACTGGTGAAGCTTCTCAAACTCCTTCGTAATCTGTCTCTCTGTGTGCTGGGACTGGCTCTGGAGACAATATCAAACACTTGGATTATAATTGGAATTCTCCAATAATACTTCTCTTACTAAGGAACACTTGTATGATTTATACATACCTTAATGTGCTCAGCTGTTTGATCAAAGGTTTGTTTAACTTCATTGAAGACTTCCATTTTATTCTGCAAGGGCTTCAAGGCAGTCTGGAGTTGCTCCTAGAATGAGACAAAACCTCACTATACTGTTATGCAGCAGATCTAACAAAACTGTTCATTCCATCCAATGTGTTCTAACAGAACATATCCAATGTGTTCTAACAGAACACATCCAATGTGTTCTAACAGAACATATCCAATGTGATCATATCCAATGTATTCCTGTAGAGGAAATACAAAGAGTGCCCTGAGATCAGAGTAGATAGCCAGAGGGAATTTATGAACACACCCTTAGTTATTAGTTATTATGACTATTCTCTCTTCATTGATTTCACTTTATTTGAGGTTTTAGTTTGTGTTTTCAGTATAGTGTTTTCATTAGTTGTCTAATGTTGGTGGGGCATAGTATTATGTTTTCATGTGACTTCTGATAAATTCGTTTTTCTTGAGAGTATTTTTTTTAACAGAGCTGAGATGTACTTGGAAGTGTAAAGTTGTAGGAATACAGGTGAAACCAGTCAGTCAGTAACACCTACACGGTAACACCTACACAGTGGCATAGCAGGATGATTGGGATTCCGTGAACCAAGAGGTTGTGAGTTGAGGACATGTTGAATAATAATGACTTTATGAAGAAACATACACAACGTAATTATGTATGTCAAAGTGTGAAAAATATGTAAGTTGTAAACACTATGTTAAAAGCTGTGTGTGTGTGTGTGTGTGTGTGTGTGTGTATATATGTGTGTGTGTGTGTGTGTGTGTGTGTGTGTGTGCGCACGCGCATGTGTGTGCGTGTCCAATTAAATCTTATTGGTTGTGTGCAGTTTGCAGATCTTATCGCAGGTGCAGCGAAGTTCTTGTGTGTTTATCTCCAACAGTGCAGCAATACAAAACAATACACCCAAATTAAGAAATACCAGAATGAGTAATGTTAGTCTGGAATAAATATTTCCCCCCTTAGATTTCTTCACATTTTATTGTGGGATTAAAATGGATTGAATTGTCTTTTTTTTTTTGGTCAACGATCTACACAAAATACTCTAAGGTCAAATTGGAAGAACGAAAGATGAATCAAAAATGACACACTAATATTCCTCCCCCTGAGTCAAAACATGTTAGAAACACATTTGGCAGTGTTTACAGCTGTGAGTCTTCTTGGGTAATTGTCATAAGAGCGTTGTGCATTGGGAAAGGAGAAAGGGGATAGCTAGTCAGTTACACAACAATGCATTTAACTTGTTATGACTGGGGGCAGTATTGAGTAGATTGGATGAATAAGATGCCCAGAGTAAAGTGTCTGCTACTCAGGCCCAGTTGGTCAAATAATAATAATCACAGGCCCAGTAATATATGCATATTATTAGTATAGTTGGATAGAAAACACTGAAGTTTCTAAAACTGTTTGAATAATGTCTGTGAGTATAACAGAACTCATATATATGGCAGGCAAAAACCAGAAAAAATCCAACCAGGAAGTGGGAAATCTGAAGTTTGTAGTTTTTCAACCCTTTGCCTATCGAATATACAGTGTCTGAGGTCAAATTGCACTTCCTAAGGCTTCCACTAGATGTCAACAGTCTTTAGAACCTTGTTAGATGTTTCTGCTATGAAGGAGGGGCAAATGAGAGGGGAATGAGTCAGAGGTCTGTCAAAGAGGCATGAGCTGGCCACTCACGTTCACGTGATAGTTAGCTTGCGTTCCATTCCAATTCTATAGACAAAGGAATTCTCCGGTTGGAACATTATTGATGATTTATGTTAAAAACATCCTAAAGATTGATTCTATACATCGTTTGACATGTTTCTACGGACTGTAACTGAACTTTTAGACTTTCGTCTGCACCTAGTGATCACACATCATGAATTTGGACTTCTTGGCTAAACGCGCTAACAAAAAGGAGGTATTTGGACATAAATGATGGACTTTACCGAACAAATCAAACATTTATTGTGGAACTGGGATTCCTGGGAGTGCATTCTGATGAAGATCATCAAAGGTAAGTGAATATTTATAATGCTATTTCTGACTTCTGTTGACTACACAACATGGCGGACATCTGTTTGGGTTGTTTTGGTCTCTGAGCACTGTACTCAGATTATTGCATGGTGTGCTTTTTCGGTAAAGCTTTTAAGAAATATGACACAACGGTTGCATTAAGGAGAAGTTTATCTAAAGTTCCACCCATAACACTTGTATCTTTTATCAATGTTTATTATGAGTAATTCTCTAAATTGATGTGGCTCTCTGCAAAATCACCAGATGTTTTGGAACTACTGAACATAACGAGTCATTGTATACTGAGATTTTTTGATAAAAATATGAACTTTATTGAACAAAACATACATGTTTTGTGTAACATGAAGTCCTATGAGTGTCATCTGATGAAGATCAAAGGTTAGTGATTAATTTCTCTCTATTTCTGCTTTTTGTGACTCTTTGGCTGGAAAAATGGCTGTGTTTTTCTGTGACTAGGCACTCACCTAACATAATCGTTTGGTGTGCTTTCGCCGTAAAGCCTTTTTGAAATCGGACACTGTGGTGGGATTAACAAGAAGTGTATCTTTAAAATTATGGAAAATACTTGTATGTGTGAGGAATTTTAATTATGAGATTACTGTTGTTTTGAATTTGGTCACCTGCACTTTCACTGGCTGTTGTCATATCGATCCCGTTAGCGGGATCTCAGCCCTAAGAGGTAAAATGTGTCTTCTTCATTTAACCCAACCCCTCTGAATCAGAGAAGCGGAATATTTGCCCATTATTCTTTACGAAATTCTTCAAGCTCTGTCAAGGTGTTATGGATCATGGCTAGACAGCAAATTTGTTTTACATTTTTTATAAATGTGCAAAATTACTAAAAACCTGTTTTCACTTTGTCATTATGGAGTATTGTGGTATTGTGGTATTGTACGTTGATTGCTGAGGAATTATTTGAATCCATTTTAGAATAAGGCTGTAACGTAACAATGTGGATGAAGTCAAGGGGTCTGAATACTTTCTGAAGGCACTGTCTATATACAGTACCAGTCAAGTTTGGACACACCTACTCATTCAAGGGTTTTTCTTTATTTTTTACTATTTTCTACATTATAGAATAATAGTGAAGACATCAAAACTATGAAACAACAGACGTGGAATCATGTAGTGACCAAAAAAGTGTTAAACAAAATCAAAATATATTTTAGA
Organism: Oncorhynchus clarkii lewisi; assembly: GCF_045791955.1. Lineage (NCBI taxonomy): Eukaryota > Metazoa > Chordata > Actinopteri > Salmoniformes > Salmonidae > Oncorhynchus > Oncorhynchus clarkii. The sequence continues at coordinate 37,521,791 of NC_092171.1, read as the reverse complement.
TTTCAGATTCTTCAAAGCAGCCACCCTTCGCCTTGATGACAGATTTGAACACTCTTGGTATTCTTTTAAAAAAAGCAAAAAAACTTGAGTGAGTAGGTGTGTCCAAAATATATGAGTAGGTTTGTCCAAAATATATGAGTAGGTGTGTCCAATATATATGAGTAGGTGTGTCCAATATATATGAGTAGGTGTGTCCAATATATATGAGTAGGTGTGTCCAATATATATGAGTAGGTGTGTCCAATGTATGAGTAGGTGTGTCCAAAACATACTCTATAATATCAAAGTGAAAATAAAATGATTTACTGTATACAGTATGTATGTATGTATGTATGTATGTATGTGTATATGTATATATACTGTATATATGTATAGACACTATATATATATATATATATATATATATATATATATACTGTATACAGTAAATCATTTTATTTTCACTTCGATATTATAGAGTATGTCTTTTTAAATCAATGATAAAGCATTAGAATTACATCTATTTCAATCCCACTTTGTAACAACATTTTTTTTAAGTTCCAGGTAGTGTAGACTTTCTATAAACACTGTATAGATTTAGACACTGTAAAGGTTTAGACACTGTGACACTGTATAGGTTTAGACACTGTAAAGGTTTAGACACTGTGAAACTGTATAGGTTTAGACACTGTGCACTGTATAGGTTTAGACACTGTAAAGGTTTAGACACTGTGACACTGTATAGGCATAGACACTGTATAGGCATAGACACTGTATAGGTATAGACACTGTATAGGTATAGACACTGTATAGGTATAGACACTTACTCCTGAGGTGCTGACTTGCTGCACCCTCAACAACTACTGTGATTATTATTATTGGACCATGCTGGTCATTTATGAACATTTGAACATCTTGGCCACCCCTCATAGCCTGGTTCCTCTCTAGGTCTCTTCCTAGGTTTTGGCGTTTCTAGGGAGTTTTTCCTAGCCACCGTGCTTCTACACCTGCATTGCTTGCTGTTTGGGGTTTTAAGGCTGGGTTTTTGTACAGCACTTTGAGATATCAGCTGATGTAAGAGGGTTATATAAATAAATTAGATTTGATTTGTTTGCATGGACTGAGCTGTGTCTCAATCCACTGCCTCCACCAATGTTTGGCCTTCCACATCTGCAGTGGAATCAGAATCACCTTTAGTCACCAAGTACACAGTCAGAATGTTACTTGGTGATATGGAGCTGCCTGAGAGACAAAATTTAGAGACAGAATACAGACAATGAAGTTTAAACAAATTGTACATACATTATATACAACCAGGTAGAGTGAGCATAGAGTTATAAGAGAATGAGCAGATATACAAATGTACAGTGGGTATACGGTTGATATAAGGTGGAGATATATTCATACTGATACTACATTTACTGTATCAGTAAGAATATATCTAAATGCAGAAAGATGGACAGAGTGCAATGCAGTATAGTGTAGCTTTTTTGTCTACAGTTCAGAGATGGCTTGATGCGATGTGCAGTATACAGTATAGTGACTTTAGTCGCTATGGGCCAGATCCCCTCAGCAGCCTCCTTTGGGCCAGGTGGCCAGTTGGTGAGGGCTACAACCCAGGGGGGAGAAACGCTTCAGGTGGTGGGAAGTTTTGATCATGAGTGACCTGAACCGCCTGCCAAAGGTGAATTTTTGGAGGATAGTGTGACCGGGATGGTAGGGGTTTCCTGTATGCTTCCTTGCCCTGGAGTTAATTAACGTGACAAAATGACGAAAAACTAAATGGGTCTGAATACTTCCAAAGGTGCTGTAGATCCATTCATGGAGGGCCTGTGTCACCCTGTGTCCCTCTCTGGAGACCGGACAACGCGTTGGAGTCCACCACTGCGGTGGACAGACGCAGACCCAAACCAGACGCTGATTTAGGAGGTGAGGATGGACTCAACGATTGACGTGTGGCCGAGCTTCAGCGGTGTTTGTCACACCTGAAGATATCCCAAATATCGGTCTTCTCACGAAAACGTCTGTAGCGTCTGAACGGTTCGGCCTACAAACTCTATGGAAAGATGAGACTTTGCTACACGACCCCCACAAGCGCCACTGGACTTGTCTAAAGTCAGAACCACCCATCTTCCAACTTCTGTCTGTAGCGTCTGAACATTTTGGGCTACGTAATAATATTACCCCTCTATAGAAAGGTGAGACTCTCACAAACTCATGCATGTTGGTTGTTTTGTCCACAATCTGAAGGTAGCCCAGGTACCAGTTTAAAAAATGAATGGATGTACAGGGCCTTCGGATGTATTCAGGCCCCTTGACTTTTTCGGTATTTTGTTACGTTACAGCCTTGACTCTAAAATCTTTTCTTCTTTTTTTATCACATAATACCCCATATCGACAAAGCAAAAACTTCTTTTTTTTTTTGCAAATATATACAATTTTTAAACAGAAATACCTTATTTACATAAGTATTCAGAACTTTGCTATGAGCTCAAGTGCGTCCTGTTTCCATTGTGGTAAATTAAATTGAAGGCCCACACCCGTCTATATAAGGTCCGACAGTTTCTAAAAACCTGTTTTCACTTTGTCATTATGGGGTATTTTGTGTAGATCGATAAGAAAAAAATAATAATTTAATCAATTTTAGAACAAGGGTGTAATGTAAAAAACAAAGTGGAAAAATTCTAGGGGTCTGAATACTTTTTCCAAATGCACTGTATGAATATGTTATTCATTGTGTTTCTATGGGCTAAATAGCAGTAAGACTAAATTCAATATTTAATCAAATCATTTTTGTATGTTTTTTTCTATACCTAAAGGGGTCCTAAAATTCTGAATCAAATAGCCTAGACACTAGTTGGTTTAGTATAATCCTGACAACTACTCACATACAGTAGTACATGTATGGAATCTAACATAGCTCCAAACAAGATATGTCTCTGCTCTTTTGTTTCTAGTCTGATACTTGTGAACTATAGTGGGTTCATATTCCGAAATGTCATAACTTTTGCCAAATGACAGGACAGCAGTTTCAGCATGACTCATGTAAATCTAAAGCAAGTTAAACAGGTTATCTTACCTTGTAATCCTGTGCAGCCTCATCTATTGGGACACAGTCATGATATTTATGTTTCTTTGAGGCCTGGCACACAAAGCAGATGGACTGTTTATCCTCCAGACAGAAGAGCTTGAGATTCTCATTGTGCAAACTGCAGAGCACCGCAGGTCCTGCTGAATCTCTCTGAATTCTCGTCTGTAAGAAGGACTCACACAGGTTCTTTAAGACCCGGTTACAGGGAGGTTCAGTCTTCGAGGATCTTCTCCTGCAGATTGGGCATTCCTGAGATCCCTTCTGTTTCCAGAAGTTCTGCAGACAGGTTTTACAGACGCTGTGGCTACATGACAGAACGACTGGATCAACGAAGATGTCACAGCACACAGAACAAGATAAATCCTCTTCTGGGGAAAATGAGCTGGAAGCCATTTTATAATTTGTTGTCACTCCCTCTTCCAAATGTTGTCTTGTATCTGTAGAATAAATTATCTCTGATCAACTAACTCCAGTCCCAGTGTGAGGTTGTGGCCTAGAGAGTGAGCCCCGGAGTGATCCGCACTTCACCCTCAACAGATGGAGAACGGAGTGGAGATGACAGGAAATCAGGTGACTGGTTACACAGGACAATCATTTCCCTTATGTGTGCATGTATGGGAGGGTATGGGTGTGGCTTTGACAACAGAGTGAGATGGTGGGAGATAACTTTCCCTCAGAGAGAGAGAGAGAGAGAGAGAGAGATGGCCCATGTGTTCCTCCAGTTGTTGAGGTTTGGCATGGTAGGACTGGAGGCAAGACAGGGAAGAATGCATGCTGCTCTGGCGGTGTTCAGTGTCATTGGGTCTTTCAGCCACCAACTTTCAGCTTGGCTCTCTGGGATCAGGCCAGGAAGAGAGGTGTGTGTGAACATAGATGTAGATGTGTTTCCTGAATATGAATGAGCAGAGTCAATGGGATCTCATTAATCAGCTGTGCCAGATACAAATGGTGGACCTGCTACTGTGTCACTGCTATACTCTTTCTCAATTCAACTCTTTCTTTCTCTTTCTCAATTCAATTCAAGGGTGCTTTATTGGCAAGTGAGGTAGATAATATACAAAAGTGAAATAATAATAATATGCATGATGGGAGTGTTTGGTGCATGCTGGGAATTGTATTGTGTAGAGTTAGATATCTTGGTTTTTCTTTTACGTTTCCTTTTCTTGGTGGTATCTTTTTTTTTTCTTCCTCTGCATGATTAAGGTTATCATTATTATATTTATTTAGTTGTTGTGGTAGAATTAAGTCTATTGTTTTTCGTGTCGAAATTATCCTGGTTTTGGCGGGGGTGGCGACCCACATGGGTCGCTTCGGCACGGCTTTAGGTGTGTTACTGAAGCTACTGCCACTGTGGAGGAGTTTCTGGTCGCCGTAGGAGAGAAGGTAGGATATGAGAATGTTGCTTATGTGTCACGGATGAATAAAGCGGTCGTGGTTTTTCTTAAAGAAGAGAGTCTTGTAGATCAGATGGTTGAGCATGGTGTACTTCTTAAAGAAGAGAGTCTTGTAGATCGTATGGTTGAGCATGGTGTACTTCTTAAAGAAGAGTGTCTGGTTGATCGGATGGTTGAGCATGGTGTACTTCTTAAAGAAGAGTGTCTGGTTGATCGGATGGTTGAGCATGGTGTACTTCTTAAAGAAGAGTGTCTGGTTGATCGGATGGTTGAGCATGGTGTACTTCTTAAAGAAGAGTGTCTTGTTGATCGGATGGTTGAGCATGGTGTACTTCTTATAGAAGAGTGTCTTGTTGATCGGATGGTTGAGCATGGTGTACTTCTTATAGAAGAGTGTCTTGTTGATCGGATGGTTGAGCATGGTGTACTTCTTAAAGAAGAGTGTCTTGTTGATCGGATGGTTGAGCATGGTGTACTTCTTATAGAAGAGTGTCTGTAGATCGGATGGTTGAGCATGGTGTACTTCTTAAAGAAGAGTGTCTGGTTGATTGGATGGTTGAGCATGGTGTACTTCTTAAAGAAGAGTGTCTTGTTGATCGGATGGTTGAGCATGGTGTACTTCTTATAGAAGAGTGTCTGTAGATCGTATGGTTGAGCATGGTGTACTTCTTAAAGAAGAGTGTATTGTTGATCGTATGGTTGAGCATGGTGTACTTCTTAAAGAAGAGTGTCTGTAGATCGTATGGTTGAGCATGGTGTACTTCTTATAGAAGAGTGTCTGGTTGATCGGATGGTTGAGCATGGTGTACTTCTTAAAGAAGTGATTGTAGATCGTATGGTTGAGCATGGTGTACTTCTTAAAGAAGTGATTGTAGATCATATGGTTGAGCATGGTGTACTTCTTAAAGGAATGTTTATTCAAGTTACGCCGCTTTTTTCTCCGTCAACAAGGATAACGATTTCAAATGTACCACCGTTTATTCCAAATGAGCTGTTGGAGCGTGAGTTATTGCAGTTTGGGAAGTTCACAAGTTTAATAAATATTGTCCCGTTGGTTTGCAAACACCCGGCGTTGAAACAGGTAATGTTGTTTCGGCGACAGGTGTTTAGGTTTTTGGACTCACCGGAGCAGACTTTAGAGTTATCGTTTACAATCAAGTATGACAACAGACTGTATATGGCTTATGCTGGTACGGGTAGTCAACAGTGTTTTGAGTGTGGGGATGTTGGTCATAAGCGACAGGCTTGCCTGAAAAGGGAGGAGGCCGAAGGAGGGGTGCAGGTGGTCCTCATAACGCCTGGGCCCACTGATGTAGGGAGAGGTGGGCCGACAGCGGTAGAGCAGCCACATGCATCTGTTGCTGAGGAACAAGTTATCCGTGTTGAGGGCACGGAGTTGTAACTTGTATTAGAGGGAAATGTTATGCAGCAGAAAAGTATTGTTGTAGAAGGTAAGGATGGATCTGAAGAGCCATTTCCTCAGACTGGTGAGGAGGTGCCCAGTATGAGTGCTGGGGTACAGGAGGGGGTTCAGGTGGAGCTAATCTCCCAGGTAGTGGAGGAGATGCCTGGTACTAGTGATGGGGTGCAAGTGGGGAGTGTTGAGAGGGATGTGGTAGGGGGAGTCAGGGGTCTGTGGCCTCAGCTGAGGATCAGGAGAAGGATATGGATATCTCTATTGATAAGATAGCAGCTGGTGACGACTCAATTTACAATCTACAGGAGGTAAATGGGTTCCTGGATCAGACTTTTGGGAAATCTGTCAAATTGGCAGATTTTTTTTATCTTGATAAGTTTGTGAGGTCAGCTGTGATGTTACAGAAGACGGTGGGGTTAGACCAGTTGAGTGAGAAGAAGCGTTTTCGCTTGAGAAAATGTCTTACTGTCTGTCACAGCAGCTAAAGGTGGTGGGAAATGTGGTCAGGTTCAGAGGAAATTAAAACAACGATGATGATCATGCCTCATTGGGTGTCTTTTTTCTCTTTGGTTTCACTTGTCCTTTCTCTTTTCTATATGGAGGTACTAAGGGGAGGTTCTCTCAATATTAATGGGGGAAGGGACAGGAATAAGAGGGCTTGGGTATTAGAAGTAATAAAACAGAAAAGGCTTAATGTAGTTTTTCTACAGGAGACACATAGTGATGAAACTGATGAGGTTGACTGGGGTATGTGGTGGGAGGGGCAGCATGTACTCAGTCATGGTACTAATTTCAGTGCTGGGGTGGCCATCTTGTTTTCCTCAGGCTTTAGGCGTGACTGTGGTATCAACAACAGAGATTGTCAAGGGACGGGTTTTATTGGTCAAGGAGGATGTTATGGGATTTGTATGTTTTTGTTTTATGTTTATGCTCCTAATGAGGGTACAGAGCGTATTGCTGTATTTAATCAAATAAAGGAAACTTTAATAAAGTGTGACCAAGAGGGGTGTATGGTTTTAGTGGGGGACTGGAACTGTACAGTGGATTTTACTGTTGACCTCATCTGCGGTCAGCCACTTGCCTGTCTGGTCTATTAACTGACTTTGGGCTTTCTGATGTGTGGAGAGTAAGGAAAGCAAAAATTAGGCAGCACACATGGCTAAAAGTTAAGGAAGGTTTTGTCAGTACAGCAAGGTTAGACAGGTTGTATGTATCTGATCACTACTGTAGTAGGGTTGGAAGGTTAGACAGGTTGTATGTATCTGATCACTACTGTAGTAGGGTTGGAAGGTTAGACAGGTTGTATGTATCTGATCACTACTGTAGTAGGGTTGTAAGGTTAGACAGGTTGTATGTATCTGATCACTACTGTAGTAGGGTTGGAAGGTTAGACAGGTTGTATGTATCTGATCACTACTGTAGTAGGGTTGGAAGGTTAGACAGGTGGTATGTATCTGATCACTACTGTAGTAGGGTTGGAAGGTTAGACAGGTTGTATGTATCTGATCACTACTGTAGTAGGGTTGGAAGGTTAGACAGGTTGTATGTATCTGATCACTACTGTAGTAGGGTTGGAAGGATAGACAGGTTGTATGTATCTGATCACTACTGTAGTAGGGTTGGAAGGTTAGACAGGTTCTATGTATCTGATCTCTACTGTAGTAGGGTTGGAAGGTTAGACAGGTGGTATGTATCTGATCACTACTGTAGTAGGGTTGGAAGGTTAGACAGGTTGTATGTATCTGATCACTACTGTAGTAGGGTTGGAAGGTTAGACAGGTTGTATGTATCTGATCACTACTGTAGTAGGGTTGGAAGGTTAGACAGGTTGTATGTATCTGATCACTACTGTAGTAGGGTTGGAAGGTGTGATATTACTCTTGTGGGTTTCTGTGATCATCATATTGTTACTGTTGATGTTCACTTGTCCATGAAGGTCATCACCTTACTGGTATTTTAATGTTAAGTTGTTACATGATGTCATGTTTTGGGAGGGTGTAGTGGAGAAAGTGTGTGCCAGACTGTCAAGGTGGAAATGGGTGCTACCCCAGCTGTCTTATAGAGAAAGGGTGCTGGTAGCTAATAATCTTGCTTCCTCTGCCCTGTGACACAGACTAATGATTTTACAAGAGCTTTACAAGAGCTTCAGAGGACCTTTGTCAATTTATTTTGGTCTGGACAACACTGAATTAAAGCTGCAGCCTGTACCTGCCACTGCATGAGGGTGGGCAAGGCCTGGTGGACATTCCTTCCAGGATCATGGCTTTCTGGCTTCAAGCAGCCCAGAGACTGTTGTACTGTGACGGTTCTAGCTGGGTGGCCTACACATTGATGAGGAGAGCGGGTTGTTTGTGCTTAGACAAGCACCTTTTACTCTTAAAGCTGGAAGGGGGTGATTTGCCTGGCCTGACTCCATTTTATCAGTCTGTTATGCAGGCTTGGAGAGTTCTTGTCAAGTCCCGTAAGGCCGGCACGCCACCAGGGATGTGGCTTTTTGGAGAGCCTCTGCCTATTGATAAGAGGACAGCTGACCTCCAATGGAGGATAATACATGGAGCTATAGCCACCGACATGCATCTGGTACACCTGGATCCTACTGTTGGAGAGGGGTGTCCAATATGCATCTGGTACACCTGGATCCTACTGTTGGAGAGGGGTGTCCAATATGCATCTGGTACACCTGGATCCTACTGTTGGAGAGGGGTGTCCAATATGCATCTGGTACACCTGGATCCTACTGTTGGAGAGGGGTGTCCAATATGCATCGGGTACACCTGGATCCTACTGTTGGAGAGGGGTGTCCAATATGCATATGGTACACCTGGATCCTACTGTTGGGGAGGGGTGTCCAATATGCATCTGGTACACCTGGATCGTACTGTTGGAGAGGGGTGTCCAATATGCATCGGGTACACCTGGATCCTACTGTTGGAGAGGGGTGTCCAATATGCATATGGTACACCTGGATCCTACTGTTGGGGAGGGGTGTCCAATATGCATCTGGTACACCTGGATCGTACTGTTGGGGAAGGGTGTCCATTCTGAGTCTGAAACTCTGGCACATCTGTTTTTACAGTGTCCCAGGTTGGTCGGGATGATTGACCTGATCACTTCTTGGTTCTCAGCTTTGGGAGAGGTTTTCTCTTCCCAACTGTTTATATTTGGGATCAAGTACAGGTTATTCAGGGACAGCCTATTACAAACTGGTTAACAATGTTGAGGATATGGGGTATTCAGAGTATGTTTTGTTTAGTTAGTGTGGAAGAGGATTTGGTGTTGTGTTTTTAATTGATGTGTAACTATGGATTTGTATGAATTTTTATTGTGTTGTGGGTTTGCAGACCCAATAAAGAAGATTTAAATCTCTCTCTCTCTCTCTGAATGAATGAATGAATGAATGAATGAATGAATGGGATGATGGGTTTAGTCCAGTAAAAGAGTGGGTTAAAGTGTCTTGTCCTTGTACACATCTGCTGCAGTCCCCCGTAGCCTCATGAATATGAGTCGTCAGCTTGATTAGATAAGTACTGTATTTGATTCATCAACTGATGGATTTACAACACAAACAAGTGTGTGTGAGTGAGAGAGAGCAATTGAGTGTGTGTGTATACGTCTCTCTGCATCAGATCCAGTAATCGGGTACTTCGATTACAAAAACAAATGAATCTGCCGTCTTCGTAAATGTCTCCCAAACACGGTATGTGCAGTCCTGTAATCGACGGGAACACGAGGAGCGCAGGCCAAATCTCCTCTGGAGCACCAGTTCTGGTTCCTGTTCATCAGGCACAAAATGAAATGAAACGCTTATTTTTGTTTTCCACTAATAAATACCACCCGACTTTACAATAGTACGATCCTTCTGGAGCTGATTTAAAAGTCTCATCTAATTACTAATCTAGTCTAATATAATATTCAACTGGAATGCAACCTATCTCCCTTTCCTCTCTTTTGCAGGTGGAAGTGAATTTGGGAGGAAAAGGGATTATGGGACAGGACTTGCTTACAGTTTTTCTCAATTGCTAAAACACTAAAACCCATTGTATTAACAAAGTTCTCAGTTCTCTGGACTCATTTAGCTAATTATGCAGTCTGTTGTCAATACCTTAAACCATTTCACATGGTAAAACACAATTTGCAGATCTCACTTAGACTTTTCAGCAAAACTCTAAACACATTCTCATTCTCAAAACACATTCTGCACTCTAATGCACATGTCATCCATACTGGTAAACACAAGTGGCAACAATCAAATACAAATAGAGAACATATGTCAATGACTGAACACAACCACTCAAAATGGATTTAACCTGTTTCAAATGATGCGACACAACCAATGTAAGCCAGTTCAGAGAGCAAACAGGTTGTTGAAGGTGGGAAGGAGAAAGTCTGAGAATGGATACTGTAGTACAGTGCATTGTAGGCTGTATACTGTACAATGGATGAATTGTATGGCCCTGAACATTGTGCTTTCCATTTATTAACAGTACTGACTGCTCAATAGATTTTGACTGGTTGCAGGTTCATATCAACAAAGAACAAGAATTACAGGATCACAGAGACAAAGGACAAGTTTGTGAGATGCAGGGTACAGTACTGTAAAAATAGGGGTACAAGGAGGAGGAAAAACAAAATTGCAAAGAGCAAAGCAGAGGAGTAATTTCTGATCAATTTTGAGCTGCTATGATAGAACATGTTTTCGTTCATAAAAGGTCAATGACGGAAACATATGAATATTTATTTAGATTAAAAATGTACTTCTCCCTGAGAATTGTATGTTTTGAACAATGTGTTTTCTATTTTTTGGTGTATTGTTTACTGACTGCTTGAGAGTGTATATCATTTTGATCACTTTGTTTATGATTTGAGAGCAGTGTTTGATTTTGAACACAGGTAAAAACTGTTTTGAGGCGAATGTTTCATTTTGCGAGAGGAGTCAGAGGTTATGTAAATAGTGCTTGAAGATGAGGTTTTGTGTTTGTTTTCAGGAAATGGAGCAAGGTTTCAGAAATTGTGTTTTAGCAATTGAGAAAAACTGTAATGGGGGTGTGTAAGTGTGTCTTCTGGAGAAATTTCGGTGGGCCTTGTTGACCAATAAAGTGATCTTAATGGAGTTTGGAGATGAGAGGGAAGAGGGAGAGAGACAGAGAGGAAAGAGAAGGGGAGGTAGAAAGAGAGAAGCACTTCAGGAGAGGAGGGAAGAGAGGAGAGGGGAGGAGAGTAGATCAGGGAAGAGAGGAGGGGAGAGGGGAGGTGAGTAGATCAGGGAAGAGAGGAGGGGGGATGAGGGAGGAGAGGAGAGGAGGTAAGAGAAGAAAGGAAAGAAGAGTAGAAAACAGAACAGATGAACCATAAGTCTCTGTTGTAAGAAGCAGCCAATTTTCCACAGCTGGTTTTATAATCTCTATCCCTGGAGAGCACAGTCATTCAGCCACTGTCCTCCAGCCAAGCTCTGGCATACTGTCCCCTATAAAACCACTGTCCTCCAGCCAAGCTCTGGCACACTGTCTGCTATAAAACCACTGTCCTCCAGCCAAGCTCTGGCACACTGTCCCCTATAAAACCACTGTCCTCCAGCCAAGCTCTGGCACACTGTCCCCTATAAAACCACTGTCCCATATAACCACTGTCCTCCAGCCAAGCTGTGACACACTGTCCCCTATAAAACCATTGTCCTCCAGCCAAGCTCTGGCATACTGTCCCCTATAAAACCATTGTCCTCCAGCCAAGCTCTGGCACACTGTCCCCTATAAAACCACTGTCCTCCAGCCAAGCTCTGGCACACTGTCCCCTATAAAACCACTGTCCTCCAGCCAAGCTCTGGCATACTGTCCCCTATAAAACCACTGTCCTCCAGGCAAGCTCTGACACACTGTCCCCTATAATACCACTGTCCTCCAGCCAAGCTCTGGCACACTGTCCCCTATAAAACCACTGTCCTCCAGCCAAGCTCTGGCACACTGTCCCCTATAAAACCACTGTCCTCCAGGCAAACTCAACAATATGTAAACCAACACACACTGACGCAAACACACATTGGAACAAACAGCACCAATAGATGCTATCACACCAAAGGAGGAGTCACTCCCATCAAGAGACAGAGTTTGAAGAAGCCGCCATAGAAAATTCAACTAATAGAGAGAAGGGAAGGAATTATCATAATATAGATGTTACTCTGTCTTTGTTTCGCACGCATGCGCACACAGACACACACACACACACAAACACACACACACACAAACACACACAAACACACACAAACACACACAGACACACACACACACACAAACACACACAAACACACACAAACACACTCACACAAACACACACAAACACACCATCCTTGGCTGTGCAGAGTGTTTTTGCAAACATAGCAGCTGGGTCTAGATGAGGATCAACAGGGAGGAGAATTACACAGCCAGCCAGTGGAACATCACATAGCCAGTGGAACATCACACAGACAGTGGAACATTACACAGACAGTGGAACATCACATAGCCAGTGGAACATCACATAGCCAGTGGAACATCACACAGACAGAAAGTGGAACATTACACAGTCAGTGGAACATTACACAGCCAGTGGAACATTACACAGCCAGTGGAACATTACACAGCCAGTGGAACATTACACAGCCAGCCAGTGGAACATTACACAGCCAGCCAGTGGAACATTACACAGCCAGGGGAACATTACACAGCCAACCAGTGGAACATTACACAGCCAGAGGAACATTACACAGCCAACCAGTGGAACATTACACAGCCAGAGGAACATTACACAGCCAGTGGAACATTACACAGCCAGTGGAACATTACACATCCAGTGGAACATTACACAGCCAGTGGAACATTACACAGCCAGTGGAACATTACCCAGCCAGTGGAACATTACACAGCCAGTGGAACATTACACAGCCAGTGGAACATTACACAGCCAGCGGAACATTACACAGTCAGAGGAACATTACACAGCCAGCCAGTGGAACATTACACAGTCAGAGGAACATTACACAGCCAGTGGAACATTACACAGTCAGTGGAACATTACACAGCCAGTGGAACATTACACAGCCAGTGGAACATTGCACAGCCAGTGGAACATTACACAGCCAGTGGAACATTACACAGCCAGTGGAACATTACACAGCCAGCCAGTGGAACATTACACAGCCAGCCAGTGGAACATTACACAGCCAGCCAGTGGAACATTACACAGCCAGCCAGTGGAACATTACACAGCCAGCCAGTGGAACATTACACAGCCAGTGGAACATTACACAGCCAGCCAGTGGAACATTACACAGCCAGCCAGTGGAACATTACACAGCCAGCCAGTGGAACATTACACAGCCAGTGGAACATTACACAGCCAGTGGAACATTACACAGCCAGCCAGTGGAACATTACAAAGCCAGCCAGTGGAACATTACACAGCCAGTGGAACATTACACAGCCAGTGGAACATTGCACAGCCAGTGGAACATTACACAGCCAGCCAGTGGAACATTACACAGCCAGTGGAACATTACACAGCCAGCCAGTGGAACATTTCACAGCCAGCCAGTGGACCATTACACAGCCAGCCAGTGGAACATTACACAGCCAGTGGAACATTACACAGCCAACCAGTGGAACATTACACAGCCAGAGGAACATTACACAGCCAACGGAACATTACACAGCAAGCCAGTGGAACATTACACAGCCAGCCAGTGGAAAATTACACAGCCAGCCAGTGGAACATTACACAGCCAGTGGAACATTACACAGCCAGTGGAACATTACACAGCCAGTGGAACATTACACAGCCAGCCAGTGGAACATTACACAGCCAGCCAGTGGAACATTACACAGCCAGTGGAACATTACACAGCCAGTGGAACATTGCACAGCCAGTGGAACATTACACAGCCAGTGGAACATTACACAGCCAGTGGAACATTACACAGCCAGCCAGTGGAACATTACACAGCCAGCCAGTGGAACATTACACAGCCAGTGGAACATTACACAGCCAGTGGAACATTGCACAGCCAGTGGAACATTACACAGCCAGCCAGTGGAACATTACACAGCCAGTGGAAAATTACACAGCCAGCCAGTGGAACATTACACAGCCAGTGGAACATTACACAGCCAGCCAGTGGAACATTACACAGCCAGTGGAAAATTACACAGCCAGCCAGTGGAACATTACACAGCCAGTGGAACATTACACAGCCAGCCAGTGGAACATTTCACAGCCAGCCAGTGGAACATTACACAGCCAGCCAGTGGAACATTACACAGCCAGCCAGTGGAACATTACACAGCCAGCCAGTGGAACATTACACAGCCAACGGAACATTACACAGCCAGCCAGTGGAACATCACACAGACAGAAAGTGGAACATTACACAGCCAGTGGAACATTACACAGCCAGTGGAACATTACACAGTCAGTGGAACATTACACAGCCAGTGGAACATTACACAGCCAGTGGAACATTACACAGCCAGTGGAACATTACACAGCCAGCCAGTGGAACATTACACAGCCAGCCAGTGGAACATTACACAGCCAGAGGAACATTACACAGCCAGTGGAACATTACACAGCCAGTGGAACATTACACAGCCAGTGGAACATTACACAGCCAGTGGAACATTACCCAGCCAGTGGAACATTACCCAGCCAGTGGAACATTTCACAGCCAGTGGAACATTACACAGCCAGTGGAACATTACCCAGCCAGTGGAACATTACCCAGCCAGTGGAACATTACACAGCCAGTGGAACATTACACAGCCAGTGGAACATTACACAGCCAGTGGAACATTACACAGCCAGTGGAACATTACACAGCCAGTGGAACATTACACAGTCAGTGGAACATTACACAGCCAGCCAGTGGAACATTACACAGTCAGAGGAACATTACACAGCCAGTGGAACATTACACAGTCAGAGGAACATTACACAGCCAGCGGAACATTACACAGTCAGAGGAACATTACACAGCCAGCCAGTGGAACATTACACAGTCAGAGCAACATTACACAGCCAGTGGAACATTACACAGTCAGAGGAACATTACACAGCCAGTGGAACATTACACAGTCAGTGGAACATTACACAGCCAGTGGAACATTACACAGCCAGTGGAACATTGCACAGCCAGTGGAACATTACACAGCCAGTGGAACATTACACAGCCAGTGGAACATTACACAGCCAGCCAGTGGAACATTACACAGCCAGCCAGTGGAACATTACACAGCCAGCCAGTGGAACATTACACAGCCAGCCAGTGGAACATTACACAGCCAGCCAGTGGAACATTACACAGCCAGAGGAACATTACACAGCCAACGGAACATTACACAGCAAGCCAGTGGAACATTACACAGCCAGCCAGTGGAAAATTACACAGCCAGCCAGTGGAACATTACACAGCCAGTGGAACATTACACAGCCAGTGGAACATTACACAGCCAGCCAGTGGAACATTTCACAGCCAGCCAGTGGAACATTACACAGCCAGCCAGTGGAACATTACACAGCCAGCCAGTGGAACATTACACAGCCAGTGGAACATTACACAGCCAGCCAGTGGAACATTTCACAGCCAGCCAGTGGAACATTACACAGCCAGCCAGTGGAACATTACACAGCCAGTGGAACATTACACAGCCAGCCAGTGGAACATTACACAGCCAGAGGAACATTACACAGCCAACGGAACATTACACAGCAAGCCAGTGGAACATTACACAGCCAGCCAGTGGAAAATTACACAGCCAGCCAGTGGAACATTACACAGCCAGTGGAACATTACACAGCCAGTGGAACATTACACAGCCAGTGGAACATTACACAGCCAGCCAGTGGAACATTACACAGCCAGCCAGTGGAACATTACACAGCCAGCCAGTGGAACATTACACAGCCAGCCAGTGGAACATTACACAGCCAGTGGAACATTGCACAGCCAGTGGAACATTACACAGCCAGCCAGTGGAACATTACACAGACAGTGGAACATTACACAGCCAGTGGAACATTGCACAGCCAGTGGAACATTACACAGCCAGTGGAACATTGCACAGCCAGTGGAACATTACACAGCGAGTGGAACATTACACAGCCAGTGGAACATTACACAGCCAGTGGAACATTACACAGCCAGTGGAACATTACCCAGCCAGAGGAACATTACACAGCCAACGGAACATTGCACAGCCAGTGGAACATTACACAGCCAACGGAGCATTACACAGCCAGTGGAACATTACACAGCCAGTGGAACATTACACAGCCAGTGGAACATTACACAGCCAGTGGAACATTACACAGCCAGTGGAACATTACCCAGCCAGAGGAACATTACACAGCCAGAGGAACATTACACAGCCAACGGAACATTACACAGCCAGTGGAACATTACACAGCCAGTGGAACATTACACAGCCAGTGGAACATTACACAGCCAGTGGAACATTACACAGCCAACCAGTGGAACATTACACAGCCAGCGGAACATTACACAGCCAGTGGAACATTACACAGCCAGCCAGTGGAACATTACACAGCCAGTGGAACATTACACAGCCAACCAGTGGAACATTACACAGCCAGTGGAACATTACACAGCCAACCAGTGGAACATTACACAGCCAGTGGAACATTACACAGCCAGTGGAACATTACACAGCCAGTGGAACATTACACAGCCAGTGGAACATTACACAGCCAGTGGAACATTACACAGCCAACCAGTGGAACATTACACAGCCAGTGGAACATTACACAGCCAGTGGAACATTACACAGCCAGTGGAACATTACACAGCCAGTGGAACATTACACAGCCAGTGGAACATTACACAGCCAGTGGAACATTACACAGCCAACCAGTGGAACATTACACAGCCAGCGGAACATTACACAGCCAGTGGAACATTACACAGCCAGCCAGTGGCACATTACACAGCCAGTGGAACATTACACAGCCAGTGGAACATTACACAGCCAGTGGAACATTGCACAGCCAGTGGAACATTACACAGCCAGTGGAACATTACACAGCCAACCAGAGAAACATTACACAGCCAGTGGAACATTACACAGCCAGCCAGTGGAACATTACACAACCAGTGGAACATTACACAGCCAGTGGAACATTACACAGCCAGCCAGTGGAACATTACACAGCCAGCCAGTGGAACATTACACAGCCAGTGGAACATTACACAGCCAGTGGAACATTACACAGCCAACCAGTGGAACATTACACAGCCAACCAGTGGAACATTACACAGCCAGTGGAACATTACCCAGCCAGTGGAACATTACACAGCCAGTGGAACATTACACAGCCAGTGGAACATTATACAGCCAGTGGAACATTACACAGCCAGTGGAACATTACACAGCCAGTGGAACATTACACAGCCAGTGGAACATTACACAGCCAGCCAGTGGAACATTACACAGCCAGCCAGTGGAACATTACACAGCCAGTGGAACATTACCCAACCAGTGGAACATTACCCAGCCAGTGGAACATTACACAGCCAGCCAGTGGAACATTACACAGCCAGCCAGTGGAACATTACACAGCCAGTGGAACATTACACAGCCAACCAGAGGAACATTACACAGCCAGAGGAACATTACACAGCCAGAGGAACATTACACAGCCAGCCAGTGGAACATTACACAGTCAGAGGAACATTACACAGCCAGTGGAACATTACACAGTCAGAGGAACATTACACAGCCAGCGGAACATTACACAGTCAGAGGAACATTACACAGCCAGCCAGTGGAACATTACACAGTCAGAGGAACATTACACAGCCAGTGGAACATTACACAGTCAGAGGAACATTACACAGCCAGTGGAACATTACACAGTCAGTGGAACATTACACAGCCAGTGGAACATTACACAGCCAGTGGAAAATTGCACAGCCAGTGGAACATTACACAGCCAGTGGAACATTACACAGCCAGTGGAACATTACACAGCCAGCCAGTGGAACATTACACAGCCAGCCAGTGGAACATTACACAGCCAGCCAGTGGAACATTACACAGCCAGCCAGTGGAACATTACACAGCCAGCCAGTGGAACATTACACAGCCAGAGGAACATTACACAGCCAACGGAACATTACACAGCAAGCCAGTGGAACATTACACAGCCAGCCAGTGGAAAATTACACAGCCAGCCAGTGGAACATTACACAGCCAGTGGAACATTACACAGCCAGTGGAACATTACACAGCCAGCCAGTGGAACATTTCACAGCCAGCCAGTGGAACATTACACAGCCAGCCAGTGGAACATTACACAGCCAGTGGAACATTACACAGCCAGCCAGTGGAACATTACACAGCCAGTGGAACATTACACAGCCAGCCAGTGGAACATTTCACAGCCAGCCAGTGGAACATTACACAGCCAGCCAGTGGAACATTACACAGCCAGTGGAACATTACACAGCCAGCCAGTGGAACATTACACAGCCAGAGGAACATTACACAGCCAACGGAACATTACACAGCAAGCCAGTGGAACATTACACAGCCAGCCAGTGGAAAATTACACAGCCAGCCAGTGGAACATTACACAGCCAGTGGAACATTACACAGCCAGTGGAACATTACACAGCCAGTGGAACATTACACAGCCAGCCAGTGGAACATTACACAGCCAGCCAGTGGAACATTACACAGCCAGCCAGTGGAACATTACACAGCCAGTGGAACATTACACAGCCAGTGGAACATTGCACAGCCAGTGGAACATTACACAGCCAGCCAGTGGAACATTACACAGACAGTGGAACATTACACAGCCAGTGGAACATTGCACAGCCAGTGGAACATTACACAGCCAGTGGAACATTGCACAGCCAGTGGAACATTACACAGCGAGTGGAACATTACACAGCCAGTGGAACATTACACAGCCAGTGGAACATTACACAGCCAGTGGAACATTACCCAGCCAGAGGAACATTACACAGCCAACGGAACATTGCACAGCCAGTGGAACATTACACAGCCAACGGAGCATTACACAGCCAGTGGAACATTACACAGCCAGTGGAACATTACACAGCCAGTGGAACATTACACAGCCAGTGGAACATTACACAGCCAGTGGAAAATTACCCAGCCAGAGGAACATTACACAGCCAGAGGAACATTACACAGCCAACGGAACATTACACAGCCAGTGGAACATTACACAGCCAGTGGAACATTACACAGCCAGTGGAACATTACACAGCCAGTGGAACATTACACAGCCAACCAGTGGAACATTACACAGCCAGCGGAACATTACACAGCCAGTGGAACATTACACAGCCAGCCAGTGGAACATTACACAGCCAGTGGAACATTACACAGCCAACCAGTGGAACATTACACAGCCAGTGGAACATTACACAGCCAACCAGTGGAACATTACACAGCCAGTGGAACATTACACAGCCAGTGGAACATTACACAGCCAGTGGAACATTACACAGCCAGTGGAACATTACACAGCCAGTGGAACATTACACAGCCAGTGGAACATTACACAGCCAACCAGTGGAACATTACACAGCCAGTGGAACATTACACAGCCAGTGGAACATTACACAGCCAGTGGAACATTACACAGCCAGTGGAACATTACACAGCCAGTGGAACATTACACAGCCAACCAGTGGAACATTACACAGCCAACCAGTGGAACATTACACAGCCAGCGGAACATTACACAGCCAGCCAGTGGCACATTACACAGCCAGTGGAACATTACACAGCCAGTGGAACATTACACAGCCAGTGGAACATTACACAGCCAGTGGAACATTGCACAGCCAGTGGAACATTACACAGCCAGTGGAACATTACACAGCCAACCAAAGGAACATTACACAGCCAGCCAGTGGAACATTACACAGCCAGCCAGTGGAACATTACACAACCAGTGGAACATTACACAGCCAGCCAGTGGAACATTACACAGCCAGCCAGTGGAACATTACACAGCCAGCCAGTGGAACATTACACAGCCAGTGGAACATTACACAGCCAGTGGAACATTACACAGCCAACCAGTGGAACATTACACAGCCAACCAGTGGAACATTACACAGCCAGTGGAACATTACACAGCCAGTGGAACATTACACAGCCAGTGGAACATTACACAGCCAGTGGAACATTACACAGCCAGTGGAACATTACACAGCCAGTGGAACATTACACAGCCAGTGGAACATTACACAGCCAACCAGTGGAACATTACACAGCCAGTGGAACATTACACAGCCAGTGGAACATTACACAGCCAGTGGAACATTACACAGCCAGTGGAACATTACACAGCCAACCAGTGGAACATTACACAGCCAACCAGTGGAACATTACACAGCCAGCGGAACATTACACAGCCAGCCAGTGGCACATTACACAGCCAGTGGAACATTACACAGCCAGTGGAACATTACACAGCCAGTGGAACATTACACAGCCAGTGGAACATTGCACAGCCAGTGGAACATTACACAGCCAGTGGAACATTACACAGCCAACCAGAGGAACATTACACAGCCAGCCAGTGGAACATTACACAGCCAGCCAGTGGAACATTACACAACCAGTGGAACATTACACAGCCAGCCAGTGGAACATTACACAGCCAGCCAGTGGAACATTACACAGCCAGTGGAACATTACACAGCCAGTGGAACATTACACAGCCAACCAGTGGAACATTACACAGCCAGCCAGTGGAACATTACACAGCCAGTGGAACATTACACAGCCAGTGGAACATTACACAGCCAGCCAGTGGAACATTACACAGCCAGCCAGTGGAACATTACACAGCCAGTGGAACATTACCCAGCCAGTGGAACATTACACAGCCAGTGGAACATTATACAGCCAGCGGAACATTACACAGTCAGAGGAACATTACACAGCCAGCCAGTGGAACATTACACAGTCAGAGGAACATTACACAGCCAGTGGAACATTACACAGTCAGAGGAACATTACACAGCCAGTGGAACATTACACAGTCAGTGGAACATTACACAGCCAGTGGAACATTACACAGCCAGTGGAAAATTGCACAGCCAGTGGAACATTACACAGCCAGTGGAACATTACACAGCCAGTGGAACATTACACAGCCAGTGGAACATTACACAGCCAGCCAGTGGAACATTACACAGCCAGCCAGTGGAACATTACACAGCCAGCCAGTGGAACATTACACAGCCAGCCAGTGGAACATTACACAGCCAGCCAGTGGAACATTACACAGCCAGAGGAACATTACACAGCCAACGGAACATTACACAGCAAGCCAGTGGAACATTACACAGCCAGCCAGTGGAAAATTACACAGCCAGCCAGTGGAACATTACACAGCCAGTGGAACATTACACAGCCAGTGGAACATTACACAGCCAGCCAGTGGAACATTTCACAGCCAGCCAGTGGAACATTACACAGCCAGCCAGTGGAACATTACACAGCCAGTGGAACATTACACAGCCAGCCAGTGGAACATTACACAGCCAGAGGAACATTACACAGCCAGCCAGTGGAACATTTCACAGCCAGCCAGTGGAACATTACACAGCCAGCCAGTGGAACATTACACAGCCAGTGGAACATTACACAGCCAGCCAGTGGAACATTACACAGCCAGAGGAACATTACACAGCCAACGGAACATTACACAGCAAGCCAGTGGAACATTACACAGCCAGCCAGTGGAAAATTACACAGCCAGCCAGTGGAACATTACACAGCCAGAGGAACATTACACAGCCAGTGGAACATTACACAGCCAGTGGAACATTACACAGCCAGCCAGTGGAACATTACACAGCCAGCCAGTGGAACATTACACAGCCAGCCAGTGGAACATTACACAGCCAGTGGAACATTACACAGCCAGTGGAACATTGCACAGCCAGTGGAACATTACACAGCCAGCCAGTGGAACATTACACAGACAGTGGAACATTACACAGCCAGTGGAACATTGCACAGCCAGTGGAACATTACACAGCCAGTGGAACATTGCACAGCCAGTGGAACATTACACAGCGAGTGGAACATTACACAGCCAGTGGAACATTACACAGCCAGTGGAACATTACACAGCCAGTGGAACATTACCCAGCCAGAGGAACATTACACAGCCAACGGAACATTACACAGCCAGTGGAACATTACACAGCCAGTGGAAAATTACCCAGCCAGAGGAACATTACACAGCCAGAGGAACATTACACAGCCAACGGAACATTACACAGCCAGTGGAACATTACACAGCCAGTGGAACATTACACAGCCAGTGGAACATTACACAGCCAGTGGAACATTACACAGCCAACCAGTGGAACATTACACAGCCAGCGGAACATTACACAGCCAGTGGAACATTACACAGCCAGCCAGTGGAACATTACACAGCCAGTGGAACATTACACAGCCAACCAGTGGAACATTACACAGCCAGTGGAACATTACACAGCCAACCAGTGGAACATTACACAGCCAGTGGAACATTACACAGCCAGTGGAACATTACACAGCCAGTGGAACATTACACAGCCAGTGGAACATTACACAGCCAGTGGAACATTACACAGCCAGTGGAACATTACACAGCCAACCAGTGGAACATTACACAGCCAGTGGAACATTACACAGCCAGTGGAACATTACACAGCCAGTGGAACATTACACAGCCAGTGGAACATTACACAGCCAGTGGAACATTACACAGCCAACCAGTGGAACATTACACAGCCAACCAGTGGAACATTACACAGCCAGCGGAACATTACACAGCCAGCCAGTGGCACATTACACAGCCAGTGGAACATTACACAGCCAGTGGAACATTACACAGCCAGTGGAACATTACACAGCCAGTGGAACATTGCACAGCCAGTGGAACATTACACAGCCAGTGGAACATTACACAGCCAACCAAAGGAACATTACACAGCCAGCCAGTGGAACATTACACAGCCAGCCAGTGGAACATTACACAACCAGTGGAACATTACACAGCCAGCCAGTGGAACATTACACAGCCAGCCAGTGGAACATTACACAGCCAGCCAGTGGAACATTACACAGCCAGTGGAACATTACACAGCCAGTGGAACATTACACAGCCAACCAGTGGAACATTACACAGCCAACCAGTGGAACATTACACAGCCAGTGGAACATTACACAGCCAGTGGAACATTACACAGCCAGTGGAACATTACACAGCCAGTGGAACATTACACAGCCAGTGGAACATTACACAGCCAGTGGAACATTACACAGCCAGTGGAACATTACACAGCCAACCAGTGGAACATTACACAGCCAGTGGAACATTACACAGCCAGTGGAACATTACACAGCCAGTGGAACATTACACAGCCAGTGGAACATTACACAGCCAACCAGTGGAACATTACACAGCCAACCAGTGGAACATTACACAGCCAGCGGAACATTACACAGCCAGCCAGTGGCACATTACACAGCCAGTGGAACATTACACAGCCAGTGGAACATTACACAGCCAGTGGAACATTACACAGCCAGTGGAACATTGCACAGCCAGTGGAACATTACACAGCCAGTGGAACATTACACAGCCAACCAGAGGAACATTACACAGCCAGCCAGTGGAACATTACACAGCCAGCCAGTGGAACATTACACAACCAGTGGAACATTACACAGCCAGCCAGTGGAACATTACACAGCCAGCCAGTGGAACATTACACAGCCAGTGGAACATTACACAGCCAGTGGAACATTACACAGCCAACCAGTGGAACATTACACAGCCAGCCAGTGGAACATTACACAGCCAGTGGAACATTACACAGCCAGTGGAACATTACACAGCCAGCCAGTGGAACATTACACAGCCAGCCAGTGGAACATTACACAGCCAGTGGAACATTACCCAGCCAGTGGAACATTACACAGCCAGTGGAACATTATACAGCCAGCGGAACATTACACAGTCAGAGGAACATTACACAGCCAGCCAGTGGAACATTACACAGTCAGAGGAACATTACACAGCCAGTGGAACATTACACAGTCAGAGGAACATTACACAGCCAGTGGAACATTACACAGTCAGTGGAACATTACACAGCCAGTGGAACATTACACAGCCAGTGGAAAATTGCACAGCCAGTGGAACATTACACAGCCAGTGGAACATTACACAGCCAGTGGAACATTACACAGCCAGTGGAACATTACACAGCCAGCCAGTGGAACATTACACAGCCAGCCAGTGGAACATTACACAGCCAGCCAGTGGAACATTACACAGCCAGCCAGTGGAACATTACACAGCCAGCCAGTGGAACATTACACAGCCAGAGGAACATTACACAGCCAACGGAACATTACACAGCAAGCCAGTGGAACATTACACAGCCAGCCAGTGGAAAATTACACAGCCAGCCAGTGGAACATTACACAGCCAGTGGAACATTACACAGCCAGTGGAACATTACACAGCCAGCCAGTGGAACATTTCACAGCCAGCCAGTGGAACATTACACAGCCAGCCAGTGGAACATTACACAGCCAGTGGAACATTACACAGCCAGCCAGTGGAACATTACACAGCCAGAGGAACATTACACAGCCAGCCAGTGGAACATTTCACAGCCAGCCAGTGGAACATTACACAGCCAGCCAGTGGAACATTACACAGCCAGTGGAACATTACACAGCCAGCCAGTGGAACATTACACAGCCAGAGGAACATTACACAGCCAACGGAACATTACACAGCAAGCCAGTGGAACATTACACAGCCAGCCAGTGGAAAATTACACAGCCAGCCAGTGGAACATTACACAGCCAGAGGAACATTACACAGCCAGTGGAACATTACACAGCCAGTGGAACATTACACAGCCAGCCAGTGGAACATTACACAGCCAGCCAGTGGAACATTACACAGCCAGCCAGTGGAACATTACACAGCCAGTGGAACATTACACAGCCAGTGGAACATTGCACAGCCAGTGGAACATTACACAGCCAGCCAGTGGAACATTACACAGACAGTGGAACATTACACAGCCAGTGGAACATTGCACAGCCAGTGGAACATTACACAGCCAGTGGAACATTGCACAGCCAGTGGAACATTACACAGCGAGTGGAACATTACACAGCCAGTGGAACATTACACAGCCAGTGGAACATTACACAGCCAGTGGAACATTACCCAGCCAGAGGAACATTACACAGCCAACGGAACATTGCACAGCCAGTGGAACATTACACAGCCAACGGAGCATTACACAGCCAGTGGAACATTACACAGCCAGTGGAACATTACACAGCCAGTGGAACATTACACAGCCAGTGGAACATTACACAGCCAGTGGAACATTACCCAGCCAGAGGAACATTACACAGCCAGAGGAACATTACACAGCCAACGGAACATTACACAGCCAGTGGAACATTACACAGCCAGTGGAACATTACACAGCCAGTGGAACATTACACAGCCAACCAGTGGAACATTACACAGCCAGTGGAACATTACACAGCGAGTGGAACATTACACAGCCAGTGGAACATTACACAGCCAGTGGAACATTACACAGCCAGTGGAACATTACACAGCCAACCAGTGGAACATTACACAGCCAACCAGTGGAACATTACACAGCCAGCGGAACATTACACAGCCAGTGGAACATTACACAGCCAGCCAGTGGAACATTACACAGCCAGTGGAACATTACACAGCCAACCAGTGGAACATTACACAGCCAGTGGAACATTACACAGCCAACCAGTGGAACATTACACAGCCAGTGGAACATTACACAGCCAGTGGAACATTACACAGCCAGTGGAACATTACACAGCCAGTGGAACATTACACAGCCAACCAGTGGAACATTACACAGCCAGTGGAACATTACACAGCCAGTGGAACATTACACAGCCAGTGGAACATTACACAGCCAGTGGAACATTACACAGCCAGTGGAACATTACACAGCCAGTGGAACATTACACAGCCAACCAGTGGAACATTACACAGCCAGCGGAACATTACACAGCCAGTGGAACATTACACAGCCAGCCAGTGGCACATTACACAGCCAGTGGAACATTACACAGCCAGTGGAACATTACACAGCCAGTGGAACATTACACAGCCAGTGGAACATTGCACAGCCAGTGGAACATTACACAGCCAGTGGAACATTACACAGCCAGTGGAACATTACACAGCCAACCAGAGGAACATTACACAGCCAGTGGAACATTACACAGCCAGCCAGTGGAACATTACACAACCAGTGGAACATTACACAGCCAGCCAGTGGAACATTACACAGCCAGCCAGTGGAACATTACACAGCCAGTGGAACATTACACAGCCAACCAGTGGAACATTACACAGCCAACCAGTGGAACATTACACAGCCAGTGGAACATTACCCAGCCAGTGGAACATTACACAGCCAGTGGAACATTATACAGCCAGTGGAACATTACACAGCCAGTGGAACATTACACAGCCAGTGGAACATTACACAGCCAGTGGAACATTACACAGCCAGCCAGTGGAACATTACACAGCCAGCCAGTGGAACATTACACAGCCAGTGGAACATTACCCAACCAGTGGAACATTACCCAGCCAGTGGAACATTACACAGCCAGTGGAACATTACACAGCCAGCCAGTGGAACATTACACAGCCAGCCAGTGGAACATTACACAGCCAGTGGAACATTACACAGCCAACCAGAGGAACATTACACAGCCAGAGGAACATTACACAGCCAGAGGAACATTACACAGCCAACCAGTGGAACATTACACAGCCAGAGGAACATTACACAGCCAACCAGTGGAACATTACACAGCCAGAGGAACATTACACAGCCAGAGGAACATTACACAGCCAACCAGTGGAACATTACACAGCCAGAGGAACATTACACAGCCAGCCAGTGGAACATTACACAGCCAGCCAGTGGAACATTACACAGCCAGCCAGTGGAACATTACACAGCCAGCCAGTGGAACATTACACAGCCAGCCAGTGGAACATTACACAGCTAACCAGTGGGGCGGCAGGGTAGCCTAGTGGTTCGTAACCGGAAGGTTGCAAGTTCAAATCCCCGAGCTGACAAGGTACAAATCTGTCGTTCTGCCCCTGAACAGGCAGTTAACCCACTGTTCTTAGGCCGTCATTGAAAATAAGAATTTGTTGTTAACTTAACTAGTTAAATAAAGGTTAAATAAAATGGTCCATCTAAACCTCACATCCACCCACCCATATTAACCTGACGGTCCTTCTAAATCCATCCATCCACCCCTATTAATTAATTAGCCTGGTGGTCCTTCTAAACCTCACATCCATCCATCCACCCCTATTAATTAATTAACCCTCTTACCCCTCTTACCCTGGTGTTCACCCCTCTTGACCTTGGTGGTAACTCCTCTTAACCTTGTGGTCACCCCTCTTGATCTTGGTGGGCACCCCTCTTAACCTGGTGGTCACCCCTCTTGACCTTGGTGGTCACTCCTCTTAACCTTGTGGTCACCCCTCTTGACCTTGGTGGTCACCCCTCTTGACCTTGGTGGTCACCCCTCTTACCCTGGTGGTAACTCCTCTTACCCTGGTGGTCACCCCTCTTACCCTGGTGGTAACTCCTCTTGACCTTGGTGGTAACTCCTCTTACCCTGGTGGTAACTCCTCTTGACCTTGGTGGTAACTCCTCTTACCCTGGTGGTAACTCCTCTTGACCTTGGTGGTAACTCCTCTTACCCTGGTGGTAACTCCTCTTAACCTGATGGTAACTCCTCTTAACCTGGTGGTAACTCCTCTTAACCTGGTGGTAACTCCTCTTAACCTGGTGGTAACTCCTCTTAACCTGGTGGTAACTCCTCTTAACCTGGTGGTAACTCCTCTTACCCTGGTAGTTACCCCTCTTACCCTGGTGGTAACTCCTCTTGACCTTGGTGGTAACTCCTCTTACCCTGGTGGTCACTCCTCTTACCCCGGTAGTTACCCCTC
Organism: Oncorhynchus clarkii lewisi; assembly: GCF_045791955.1. Taxonomy (NCBI): domain Eukaryota; kingdom Metazoa; phylum Chordata; class Actinopteri; order Salmoniformes; family Salmonidae; genus Oncorhynchus; species Oncorhynchus clarkii. The sequence continues at coordinate 37,493,797 of NC_092171.1, read as the reverse complement.
TTACCCTGGTGGTCACCCCTCTTGACCTTGGTGGTCACGCCATCATTGATTTTCGTCCAATAGGCCTTGCATATTCCCACGTTCAAGGAGCTTTCCGTTTTGATTGGGTTGTTTTGCCTAAAAACCTTTATAACAACAACTCTGCACCTCTGCCCAGTCTGGCAATAGGGGTGTTGAGCATTCCCAGTGGCTCTGCAAGTGTGCAGAGGACATTCCCAGTGGCTCTGCAAGTGTGCAGAGGACATTCTCCCCTGCTGGCCTGCTCTCGAGGCACCATCACATGAGCCTGAAGCACAAGACTGGCCAAACGCATGATTCTAAAAATTAATTCTAAAAATTAATTCTAAAAATTAATTCAAAGACACTAATAAGTAATTTGTCATTTAATTTGTATTTTTTTTTCTAAGTGAATCACAGTTTATAATGTGCAATTTATAGACTAGAATGATTTAATACAATGAAATGTATTCCTACCAGCATATTGTGTCACACTTGCACATGTTTCACGATGTATTTATTTTTAGGCTATAGCCTTGAAATAATATAGCCTAAATCATTCATTTTCATTCCTTCTTATTGTCCCTGTCTGGCTCCTGACCTATTTAGAGTGTTTATGTGCTGTTTAATATGACATGTAGACTACTTGAAATGATGAGTGTTTCTTACATTCACCTTTTCATGTTTATTCAAGTACTTTTCATTTAAAACATATTCTCTGGCTTCAATACTTAAAAACCTGAAATGTTAGGTCCAGGTTTGTCGCAAAAATAGATGGGTGTTGGTTCAATTGTGATTTTAATGAATGGAGCGAATTTGGAGTGGCAGTTTTTTTCTTTCTCTTAGCAAGCAGTGGTTTTTAAGTGGAGCGTTAGAAAGGACAATACTATGGCTGACCCTGTAGAACAACACCTATCATACTACTATAGCTGACTCTGTAGAACAACACATTACACTGCACCTATCGTACTACTACACCTCACATCCACCCATCCCATCCTCTTAACCTAGAGACCCTGCTACCCCTCACATCCACCCACCCCATCCTCTTAACTTAGAGACCCTGCTACCACTCACATCCACCCACCCCATCCTCTTAACCTAGAGACCCTGCTACCACTCACATCCACCCAACCCATCCTCTTAACTTAGAGACCCTGCTACCACTCACATCCACCCACCCCATCCTCTTAACCTAGAGACCCTGCTACCACTCACATCCACCCAACCCATCCTCTTAACTTAGAGACCCTGCTACCACTCACATCCACCCACCCCATCCTCTTAACCTAGAGACCCTGCTACCACTCACATCCACCCACCCCATCCTCTTAACCTAGAGACCCTGCTACCACTCACATCCACCCACCCCATCCTCTTAACTTAGAGACCCTGCTACCACTCACATCCACCCACCCCATCCTCTTAACCTAGAGACCCTGCTACCACTCACATCCACCCAACCCATCCTCTTAACTTAGAGACCCTGCTACCACTCACATCCACCCACCCCATCCTCTTAACCTAGAGACCCTGCTACCACTCACATCCACCCACCCCATCCTCTTAACCTAGAGACCCTGCTACACCTCACATCCACCCACCCCATCCTTTTAACCTAGAGACCCTGCTACACCTCACATCCACCCACCCCACCCCACCCTCTTAACCTAGAGATCCTGCTACACCTCACATCCACCCACCCCAACCTCTTAACCTAGAGACCCTGCTACACCTCACATCCACCCACCCACCCCACCCTCTTAACTTAGAGATCCAGCTACACCTCACATCCACCCACCCCACCCTCTTAACCTAGAGATCCTGCTACACCTCACATCCACCCACCCCAACCTCTTAACCTAGAGACCCTGCTACACCTCACATCCACCCACCCACCCCACCCTCTTAACTTAGAGACCCTGCTACACCTCACATCCACCCACCCCAACCTCTTAACCTAGAGATCCTGCTACACCTCACATCCACCCACCCCATCCTCTTAACCTAGAGATCCTGCTACACCTCACATCCACCCACCCCATCCTCTTAACCTAGAGATCCTGCTACACCTCACATCCACCCACCCCAACCTCTTAACCTAGAGACCCTGCTACACCTCACATCCACGCACCCACCCCATCCTCTTAACCTAGAGATCCTGCTACACCTCACATCCACCCACCCCAACCTCTTAACCTAGAGACCCTGCTACACCTCACATCCACCCACCCCAACCTCTTAACCTAGAGACCCTGCTACACCTCACATCCACCCACCCACCCCATCCTCTTAACCTAGAGATCCTGCTACACCTCACATCCACCCACCCCATCCTCTTAACCTAGAGATCCTGCTACACCTCACATCCACCCACCCCATCCTCTTAACCTAGAGATCCTGCTACACCTCACATCCACCCACCCCAACCTCTTAACCTAGAGACCCTGCTACACCTCACATCCACCCACCCCACCCCACCCTCTTAACCTAGAGATCCTGCTACACCTCACATCCACCCACCCCAACCTCTTAACCTAGAGACCCTGCTACACCTCACATCCACCCACCCCAACCTCTTAACCTAGAGATCCTGCTACACCTCACATCCACCCACCCCATCCTCTTAACCTAGAGATCCTGCTACACCTCACATCCACCCACCCCAACCTCTTAACCTAGAGATCCTGCTACACCTCACATCCACCCACCCCACCCTCTTAACCTAGAGATCCTGCTACACCTCACATCCACCCACCCCAACCTCTTAACCTAGAGACCCTGCTACACCTCACATCCACCCACCCACCCCATCCTCTTAACCTAGAGATCCTGCTACACCTCACATCCACCCACCCCATCCTCTTAACCTAGAGATCCTGCTACACCTCACATCCACCCACCCCATCCTCTTAACCTAGAGATCCTGCTACACCTCACATCCACCCACCCCAACCTCTTAACCTAGAGACCCTGCTACACCTCACATCCACCCACCCCACCCCACCCTCTTAACCTAGAGATCCTGCTACACCTCACATCCACCCACCCCAACCTCTTAACCTAGAGACCCTGCTACACCTCACATCCACCCACCCCAACCTCTTAACCTAGAGATCCTGCTACACCTCACATCCACCCACCCCATCCTCTTAACCTAGAGATCCTGCTACACCTCACATCCACCCACCCCAACCTCTTAACCTAGAGATCCTGCTACCCCTCACATCCACCCACCCCAACCTCTTAACCTAGAGATCCTGCTACACCTCACATCCACCCACCCCATCCTCTTAACCTAGAGATCCTGCTACACCTCACATCCACCCACCCCAACCTCTTAACCTAGAGACCCTGCTACACCTCACATCCACGCACCCACCCCATCCTCTTAACCTAGAGATCCTGCTACACCTCACATCCACCCACCCCAACCTCTTAACCTAGAGACCCTGCTACACCTCACATCCACCCACCCCAACCTCTTAACCTAGAGACCCTGCTACACCTCACATCCACCCACCCACCCCATCCTCTTAACCTAGAGATCCTGCTACACCTCACATCCACCCACCCCATCCTCTTAACCTAGAGATCCTGCTACCCCTCACATCCACCCACCCCATCCTCTTAACCTAGAGATCCTGCTACACCTCACATCCACCCACCCCAACCTCTTAACCTAGAGACCCTGCTACACCTCACATCCACCCACCCCACCCCACCCTCTTAACCTAGAGATCCTGCTACACCTCACATCCACCCACCCCAACCTCTTAACCTAGAGACCCTGCTACACCTCACATCCACCCACCCCAACCTCTTAACCTAGAGATCCTGCTACACCTCACATCCACCCACCCCATCCTCTTAACCTAGAGATCCTGCTACACCTCACATCCACCCACCCCAACCTCTTAACCTAGAGATCCTGCTACACCTCACATCCACCCACCCCACCCTCTTAACCTAGAGATCCTGCTACACCTCACATCCACCCACCCCAACCTCTTAACCTAGAGACCCTGCTACACCTCACATCCACCCACCCACCCCATCCTCTTAACCTAGAGATCCTGCTACACCTCACATCCACCCACCCCATCCTCTTAACCTAGAGATCCTGCTACACCTCACATCCACCCACCCCATCCTCTTAACCTAGAGATCCTGCTACACCTCACATCCACCCACCCCAACCTCTTAACCTAGAGACCCTGCTACACCTCACATCCACCCACCCCACCCCACCCTCTTAACCTAGAGATCCTGCTACACCTCACATCCACCCACCCCAACCTCTTAACCTAGAGACCCTGCTACACCTCACATCCACCCACCCCAACCTCTTAACCTAGAGATCCTGCTACACCTCACATCCACCCACCCCATCCTCTTAACCTAGAGATCCTGCTACACCTCACATCCACCCACCCCAACCTCTTAACCTAGAGATCCTGCTACACCTCACATCCACCCACCCCATCCTCTTAACCTAGAGATCCTGCTACACCTCACATCCACCCACCCCAACCTCTTAACCTAGAGACCCTGCTACACCTCACATCCACGCACCCACCCCATCCTCTTAACCTAGAGACCCTGCTACACCTCACATCCACGCACCCACCCCATCCTCTTAACCTAGAGACCCTGCTACACCTCACATCCACGCACCCACCCCATCCTCTTAACCTAGAGATCCTGCTACACCTCACCTTTTCATAATTTCATAATTAATAAACATTGTTTCAAAACCTCGCCCCCAAAAAATCCAGTGTTTCTATGTTTTGTTTCTATGGTTTTGTTATATTTCAGTAATATTGTGAAATATTGGGATTTAAAGTCAAATTGAATATGTTTCAGGTCTACCCGACATGGTACATGTGTCTTCTTCTTTAAAGAGCGTAACAGAGTAACAGAGGGTCTAATACATTTCTCTCTTTGTCTGCCGCTTCAGTCTAGGGTGCACTGCATGGTGCCATTGCAAATGTCAGACTCCACTCTGTGAGACACCTCGATCTGAAGGTTGAACATGGTAAGATTGTCGATAGAGAAGTTTGTTTAGGTGATTTTAGAGCTATCTAGCTACTGCACATGCTGACGTTGGTGTTATTGTGTGTAGCTACGTTTGCTTGCTGTCAGCCAGCCCATAGAGAGAGCATTGCATTGTGGATTTCGTTGTCAACTTGAGCTGATACAGATTTCCCCAACGATTTTCAAGTTGCTACCAATCGAATGAAACATTCATTCTCGATAAAATATTGTTCTCACATGTTAGTGTTATGTAACACTGTAAATTATAGGAATGAGTGGTTTTGGGGTGGATTTTTTATTTAAGCAGTTGAACATGTTATTACTCCAACCTCATGAATGTGACACACTGGCACATTTATATTTTCTTTAAAAACAACTTTATATCGAAGGACTGCCTTTGATTTGACGACCTGCACATGCTCAGTTCAGCCCGAAAAGACCCGAGCATTTCTGCGCATGCACTTATGACATCGCCGCCATGACATCACCGACAAGTGTGACCAGGCATTCTAGTGTGTGCGTATAATCACACATTTGTGTGTGTGTTGACAGTCTAATGAAGGCCTGACACTGACCATTCTTTGAATCCCTTCGTTGTAATCACCGTTATGACACTACACTTAACACTCAGAGAGAGAGAGAGAGAGAGAGAGCGAGAGAAAGAGAGAGAGAGAGAGATACCAATTAGGTTCTGGCTAAAAATACTTGAATCAGTCATAGAGCGCACTGAGGCCAGAAAAAAAAAACAGTCTGCTACTTTTCATACACCCACCTTACAGACACTGTCTCCCCTGCTCTAACTGCTATGGACCTGACAGACACTGTCTCCCCTGCTCTAACTGCTATGGACCTGACAGACACTGTCTCCCCTGCTCTAACTGCTATGGACCTGACAGACACTGTCTCCCCTGCTCTAACTGCTATGGACCTTACAGACACTGTCTCCCCTCCTCTAACTGCTATGGACCTGACAGACACTGTCTCCCCTGCTCTAAATGCTATGGACCTGACAGACACTGTCTCCCCTGCTCTAAATGCTATGGACCTGACAGACACTGTCTCCCCTGCTCTAACTGCTATGGACCTGACAGACACTGTCTCCCCTGCTCTAAATGCTATGGACCTGACAGAAACTGTCTCCCCTGCTCTAAATGCTATGGACCTGACAGACACTGTCTCCCCTGCTCTAAATGCTATGGACCTGACAGACAATGTCTCCCCTGCTCTAAATGCTATGGACCTAACAGACACTGTCTCCCCTGCTCTAAATGCTATGGACCGGGCTGAATCTGTCGCACTCACTCACAGCAGTCACAGCCTCCACAGGGTGGATAAGACTGCAACTCCCAAGCTAGCTATGACATCATCAGCACACACCAGAAGCCCAGGAGCATTAATCATGGAGACTCCTGTTGTTCTCTCATTTTTTTATGGTTGGACACACACACACACACACACACACACACACGCATGCACGCATACACACGCATGCACGCACACACGCACATACACACGCGTGCACGCACACACGCACATACACACGCGTGCACGCACACACACACACACACACACACACACACACGCACACGTGTGCACACACACACAGCACATATACACCAGGTGTGTAAAAAGAGAGGTGCATGCCAAAATAACACTGCATCTGCTCTGTCAATGTGGAACAGACTGGGCCCAGAGCAGCCACAGAAAACAGGGAGAGAGACTGTTCATTCAGTTCATTACAGCTGGTTACACTAGACTGATCCATTCATACCTAATTACATTATCTGTGTGTGTGTGGGGAAATTGATACCTCCGTCATGAGAGCATCTGCTCTTATTACCTCCTGGGCATCACAACACACACACACACACGCACACACGGGCTAGCACAGTCTTGTTGTGTGCGGGAGCCCGAGGTTTGAAACCAGGAAGTCAGACATAAATACATGTGTCCATAGTGTTACGGCTCTCGTTGGTGGAATGACCGGACCAAGGTGCAGTGTGGTAGGCGTAGACCAAGGTGCGGCGTAGTAGGCGTAGACCAAGGTGACACCAAGGTGACACCAAATGCAAAATAACAACGACAAAAACGAAAGCACACAGTTCTGTAAGGCAAAATAAACCATACAGAAAACAAGATCCCACAAAACCCAAAATGAAAATGACAACTTACACATGATCCCCAATCAGAGACAACGATAGACAGCTACCTCTGATCGGGAACAATACTCAGCCAAAAACGCAAACTCTAACCAAACTTAGAGAATAATAAGGATCTCTAAGGTCAGGGCGTGACACATAGGTTCCATGTAGAACCCTTTCCACAGAGGGTTCTACCTGAAACCAAAAAGATTCTAATTTGAACCAAAAAAGGTTCTATTTTATGGTGACAACCAAAGAACCCATTTGGAACCCTGTTTTCTAAATGTGTGTGTGTGTGTGTGTGTGTGTGTGTGTGTGTGTGTGTGTGTGTGTGTGTAATCCTCTAGCTGATTTAAAAGAAGAATCAAGCATGAAATATCTGCTGTTTCCTTACGTGACATCACACATGAAAAGAAACGTCAGGGAAGGATTGGGGGTGGACAGAGGGTTCTCGGGTAGTAACAGTGTGTGTTAAAGGGGAATGGTCTAAGGCGGGTTGTGAGATATGGCTGGCCCTGTAATGTGAATGCAGAGGAGGAATCAGCCTCCTACCGCCAGCGAAATGATCCACCCCTGGAGGCCGGGCTCTAACAGTGAGCTGCCATGCTCTCTCTAGCCCAGGAGACAGGCCCCTGGGATGAGTCTGGGGAGCGGCATGGGGTCACACAGACTCCATTACTAACTCATTTCACTGACCTGGGGGAGGGAACATCAAAACACACACATAAAGAAGACGAGGGAGAGGAGGGAGCGAAAGAGGGAGAGGAGGAGGGAGAGAAGTTATAGAAGGAGGGAGAGGGAGAGAAGGGGGAGAGAAGGGGGAGAGGAGGGATAGAAGGTGGGAGAGAAAGAGGAGAGAAGGAGGGAGAGAAGTTATAGAAGGAGGGAGAGGGAGAGAAGGGGGAGAGGAGGGAGCGAAAGAGGGAGAGGAGGAGGGAGAGAAGTTATAGAAGGGGGGAGTGAAGGAGGGAGAGAAGGGAGAGAAGGGGGAGAGGAGGGAAAGAAGGTGGGGGAGAAAGAGGAGAGAAGGGGGAGAGGTGGAGAGAAGGAGGAACGAGAGGGAGGGAGAAACAAAGTGAGAGGAGAGTAGAGAGTCAGAATCACTGAGCAGTTGCATGAACACACGTCTTTCTCTCTCACTCGTTCTCTCTCTCTGTCTCTCTCTCTCTTTTTCTCTTGATCTCTCGCTCACCCCCTCTCTCTACCTGTCACAGTCAGAGGGGGCCTGTGCTACTGCTCACATCTTACATTGTTATGCTCCATGGGAGCCCATCAGTGTGGTGTCAAGCCTCTCAGATCAAACCAGAAATATGAAACAACCACTGTCTGCTCTCTTCATAGCAGACACAAACTGACACAAACACACACTCCAATTTCACTGTCTCCCCCTTCTCTCTTCATAGCAGATACAAACTGACACAAACACACACTCCAATTTCACTGTCTCCCCTTCTCTCTTCATAGCAGATACAAACTGACACAAACACACACTCCAATTTCACTGACTCCCCTTTCTCTCTCCATAGCAGAATGTTGCGTTACTCTGATGCGGAAAGGGGAGGAGAGGGGAGCGAGAGAGGAGAGGGGAGCGAGAGAGGAGAGGGGTGAAGTGGGAAAGAGGAAGAGAGGGGAGCGAGAGAGGAGAGGGGTGAAGTGGGAAAGAGGAAGAGAGGGGAGCGAGAGAGGAGAGGGGTGAAGTGGGAAAGGGGAAGAGAGGGGAGCGATAGAGGAGAGGGGTGAAGTGGGAAAGAGGAAGAGAGGGGACCGAGAGAGGAGAGGGGTGAAGTGAGAAAGGGGAGGAGAGGGGAGCGAGAGAGGAGAGGGGTGAAGTGGGAAAGAGGAAGAGAGGGGACCGAGAGAGGAGAGGGGTGAAGTGGAAAAGGGGAAGAGAGGGGGGTGAAGTGGGAAAGAGGAAGAGAGGGGACCGAGAGAGGAGAGGGGTGAAGTGAGAAATGGGAAGTAAAAAGGGATCAGATGAAAGGTGGTTCTGTTGTAGCTACTTCACATCTCTCTCCTTTTCCATGGTTCTGTTGTAGCTACATCACATCTCTCTCCCTTCCCACGGTTCTGTTGTAGCTACTTCACATCTCTCTCATTTTCCATGGGAAAGAGTGAAGCTTCTGTTCTGTTGTAGCTACTTCACATCTCTCTCCTTTCCATGGTTATGTTGTAGCTACTTCACATCTCTCTCATTTTCCATGGGAAAGAGTGAAGCTTCTGTTCTGTTGCAGCTACTTCACATCTCTCTCCTTTCCATGGTTCTGTTGTAGCTACTCCACATCTCTCTCCTTTTCCACGGTTCTGTTGTAGCTACTTCACATTTCTCTTCTTCTCCACGGTTCTGTTGTAGCTACTTCACATCTCTCTCCTTTCCATGGTTCTGTTCTAGCTACTCCACATCTCTCTCCTTTTCCACGGTTCTGTTGTAGCTACTTCACATCTCTCTTCTTCTCCACGGTTCTGTTGTAGCTACTTCACATCTCCTTTTCCACGGTTCTGTTGTAGCTACTTCACATCTCTCTCCTTCTCCACGGTTCTGTTGTAGCTACTTCACATCTCTCTCCTTTCCATGGTTCTGTTGTAGCTACTCCACATCTCTCTCCTTTTCCACGGTTCTGTTGTAGCTACTTCACATTTCTCTTCTTCTCCACGGTTCTGTTGTAGCTACTTCACATCTCTCTCCTTTCCATGGTTCTGTTCTAGCTACTCCACATCTCTCTCCTTTTCCACGGTTCTGTTGTAGCTACTTCACATCTCTCTTCTTCTCCACGGTTCTGTTGTAGCTACTTCACATCTCCTTTTCCACGGTTCTGTTGTAGCTACTTCACATCTCTCTCCTTCTCCACGGTTCTGTTGTAGCTACTTCACATCTCTCTCCTTCTCCACGGTTCTGTTGTAGCTACTTCACATCTCCTTTTCCACGGTTCTGTTGTAGCTACTCCACATCTCTCTCATTTTCCACGGTTCTGTTGTAGCTACTTCACATCTCTCTCCTTTTCCACGGTTCTGTTGTAGCTACTTCACATCTCTCTCCTTTTTTAAAAGGATTTTCTCTCCCACACTCCCTCCTCCCTTCAACACTCCTTCCTCCTCCTCTCCTCCCCCCTCGTCCTCTCCTCCCTTCAACACACTCTCCTCCCCCCTCCTCCTCCTCTCCTCCTTCTACACTCCCTCCTCCTCTCCTCCCTGTCATGACGTTAGTCTGGGGTTAGGTTTATGACAGTCATAAATACCTCTTACCCCCTTTTTCCTCTCTCTACCCTACTGATGTTACATTGGCAAACACCGTAGTTAACATAGAGAATCTGGGAACATCAGAAGGTGGGGGGAAATGAACTATATTCTGGTAATCCGACCAATTGAACATATGCGGTGGTACTTAATGAATATGATGTCAGTTCGGTTGTCATCTGAGACATTCTCATCAAAGATAAGATGACATAAACTCTACAGTGGAAAGTCTACACATCAGAGTTATCGGATTCACATGGAATTGTTGTTCAATATAAATGTTTGAATATGAAATTATTTGTGATGGGATGAAATGTGATTTTAGCTTCTAAAATGTGAGAATTGGGTTTTTATAAGGTTGGGGCTCTGCTCAATCAGTGGCCCGCCCCTGTGAAGGGACATGGGCTATAAAACTTTTCAAACACGCCCTCCTCTCTCTTCCTGTATAAAGCCTTGACGACAGTATTCGACTTCCTGTTCCGAGGATGTGAGGACGACGGTCCGATGTCAGAATGGTTCAGATAATAACTACAGAACGAAGCCAACATCAGCATGAGCTTTGGTTCAGAATGGTATGAACTTTGAACTCTTATTCACTACAGAAGTCATACCTCCTAGCCGTTGAGTTAGCAACAGCAGCTGCAAATGCAGGTTAGGAAGGAACAGACAGAGTATCCCATCTATCACACAACAACGTTACTACAACGTTGACCACATTGACCACCAGAGACATTCTTCAAAGGACTCGGTTTGACAACACGACCTTCCATCTACCACCGACCTACCGAAGTGCAGCTCAGAGTAAATATTTATTGCATTTTCCTTTTCCAAATGGGCGGTAATTTAGAATACATAAGATACTGTATTTACGATAGCACAGCTTCGCCCTTTGTTCCTCAGTCTTCCCGCTCTTTCACTCAAACCCAGCCCCTTTTCTTTTGTGTAACAAGCTGTCATATCAAATCAAATGTATTTATATAGCCCTTCGTACATCAGCTGATATCTCAAAGTGCTGTACAGAAACCCAGCCTAAAACCCCAAACAATGCAGGTGTTGAAGCACGTTGGCTAGGAAAAACTACCTAGAAAGGTCAAAATCTAGGAAGAAACCTAGAGAGGAACCAGGCTGAGGGGTGGCCAGTCCTCTTCTGGCTGTGCCGGGTGGAGATTGTAACAGAACATGGCCAAGATGTTCAACTGTTCATAAATGACCAGCATGGTCAAATAATAGGTCTGGGACAGGTAGCCCATCCGGTGAACGGTCAAGATTTCATAGCTGCAGGCAGAACAGTTGAAACTGGAGCAGCAGCATGGCCAGGTGGACTGGGGACAGCAAGGAGTTATCATGCCAGGTAGTCCTGAGGCATGGTCCTAGGGCTCAGGTCCTCCGAGAGAGAGAAAGAAAGAAAGAGAGAATTAGAGAGAGCATACTTAAATTCACACAGGACACCGGATAAGACAGGAGAAGTACTCCAGATATGACAAACTGACCCTAGCCCTCCGACACAAACTACTACAGCGTAAATACTGGAGGCTGAGACAGGAAGGGTCAGGAGATACTGTGGCCCCATCCGATGACACCCCCGGACAGGGCCAATCAGGAAGGATATAACCCCACCCACTTTGCCAAAGCACAGCCCCCACACCACTAGAGAGATATCTTCAACCATGCTGAGACAAGGCCGAGTATAGCCCACGAAGATCTCCGCCACGGCACAACCAAAAGGGGGGCGCCAACCCAGACAGGAAGATCACATCAGTGACTCAACCCACTCAAGTGACGCACCCCTCCTAAGGATGGCATGAAAGAGCACCAGTAAGCCAGTGACTCAGCCCCTGTAATAGGGTTAGAGGCAGAGAATCCTAGTAGAAAGAGGGGAACCGGCCAGGCAGAGACAACAAGGGCGGTTCATAGCTCCAGAGCCTTTCCGTTCACCTTCCCACTCCTGGGCCAGACTACACTCAATCATATGACCCACTGAAAAGATGAGTCTTCAGTAAAGACTTAAAGGTTGAGACCAAGTTTGCGTCTCTCACATGGGTAGGCAGACCATTCCATAAAAAATGGAGCTCTATATGAGAAAGCCCTGCCTCCAGCTGTTTGCTTAGAAATTCTAGGGACAATTAGGAGGCCTGCGTCTTGTGACTGTAGCATATGTGTAGGTATTTACGGCAGGACCAAATCAGAGAGATAGGTAGGAGCAAGCCCATGTAATGCTTTGTAGGTTAGCAGTAAAACCTTGGAATCAGCCCTTGCCTTGACAGGAAGCCAGTGTAGGGAGGCTAGCACTGGAGTAATATGATTTTAAAAAATGGTTCTAGTCAGGATTCTACCAGCCGTATTTAGCACTAACTTTAGTTTATTTAGTGCTTTATCCGGGTAGCCGGAAAGTAGGGCATTGCAGTAGTTTAACCTAGAAGTAATAGAAGCATTGATACATTTTTCTGCATAAATTTTAGAAAGGTAAGTTTCTGATTTTTGCAAAGTTACGTAGATGGAAAAAAGCTGTCCTTGAAACAGTCTTGATATGTTCGTCAAAAGAGAGATCAGGGTCCAGAGTAACGCCGAGGTCCTTCATAATTTTATTTGGGACGAATGTACAACCATTAAGATTAATTGCCAGATTCAACAGAAGATCTCTTTGTTTCTTGGGACCTAGAACAAGCATCTCTGTTTTGTCCGAGTTTAAAAGTAGAAAGTTTGCAGCCATCCACTTCCTTATGTCTGAAACACAGGCTTCTAGCGAGGGTAATTTTGGGGCTTCACCATGTTTCATTGAAATGTACAGCTGTGTGTCATCTTCATAGCAGTGAAAGTTAACATTATGTTTTCAAATGACATCCCCAAGAGGTAAAATATATAGTGAAAACAATAGTGGTCCCAAAACGGAACCTTGAGGAACACCAAAATTTACAGTTGATTTGTCAGAGGACAAACCATTCACAGAGACAAACTAATATATTTCCGACAGATAAGATCTAAACCAGGCCAGAACTTGTCCGTGTAGACCAATTTGGGTTTCCAATCTCTCCAAAAGAATGCGGTGATCGATGGTATCAAAAGCAGTACTAAGGTCTAGGAGCACGAGGGCAGATGCAGAGCCTCGGTCTGATGCCATTAAAAGGTAATTTACCACCTTCACAAGTGCAGTCTCAGTGCTATGATGGGGTCTAAAACTAGACTGAAGCATTTCGCATACATTGTTTGTCTTCAGGAAGGCAGTGAGTTGCTGTGCAACAGCCTTTTCTAAAAAAAAAATTAGAGGAATGGAAGATTTGATATAGGCCGATAGTTCTTTATATTTTCTGGGTTAAGGTTTGGCTTTTTCAAGAGAGGCTTTATTACTGCCACTTTTAGTGAGTTTGGTACACATCCGGTGGATAGAGAGCCGTTTATTATGTTCAACATAGGAGGGCCAAGCACAGGAAGCAGCTCTTTCAGTAGTTTAGTTGGAATAGGGTCCAGTATGCAGCTTGAAGGTTTAGAGGCCATGATTATTTTCATCATTGTGTCAAGAGATATTGTACTAAAACACTTGAGTGTCTCTCTTGATCCTAGGTCCTGGCAGAGTTGTGCAGACTCAGTACAACTAAGCTTTGAAGGAATACGCAGATTTAAAGAGCAGTCTGTAATTTGCTTTCTAATAATCATGATCTTTTCCTCAAAGAAGTTCATGAATTTATTACTGCTGAAGTGAAAGCCATCCTCACTTGGGGAATGCTGCTTTTTAGTTAGAGAGACATCACACTAGAGAGAGAGCCATGACATCATAGGACATAACAGGAGCATGGCATTCCAGGGTGGCAGGGTAACCTAGTGGTTAGAGCGTTGGAGTAGTAACCGGAAGGTTGCAAGTTCAAACCCCCGAGCTGACAAGGTACAAATCTGTCGTTCTGCTCCTGAACAGGCAGTTAACCCACTGTTCCTAGGCCGTCATTGAAAATAAGAATTTGTTCTTAACTGACTTGCCAGGTAAAAATATATATATATATTTTTTAAATACACAAACTGAGCAAACTACTGATGTCACTTCCTGTTCTGTTAACTGATCTAACACAAACGTGTCACTGAATTGCCGCATTAAGCTAGTCAGCTAGCTTAGCTTATTAAGCTAGCTAGTCAGCTAGCTTAATATCCAAAGTTAAAAATATCTATATAACACACACATGAAAGCAAAAACAGACACAGAGATTCAAGCACACACACACTACCCTCACCCAACCTGGCAATGCCAACACATTGCCTTCCTAACAGGGCCTTGGCTTCAATACTCATTCCATCTAAGCGGGCCAGACAGAGGGCAGTGTGTGTGTGTGTGTGTATGTGTTTGGCACAAGGCTGGTGCATCAGGCTCCGCTGCGACACACATCTGATTGAGTCCTAGTCTGCTCCCATTGTAGCTTTTATATATACACACAGATTCAACACACACACACACACACACACGCCTGTGAACAGCACCCCCAGTATAAGCCGGGCATGACGTAAAGAAAAGCTTCTGAACGCAGCACACTGTGAAACGCAACAGGTACCCTGCATTCATTAGAATGTTAATTACAGCAATTCAGCAGTAACTTGAGTTAAGGAGAGAGGAGGAGGGGGAGGGAGAGGAGGAGGAGGGGGAGTAGGAGGGGAAGGGAGAGGAGGAGGAGGGAGAAGAGGAGGAGGGAGAAGAGGAGGAGAGAGGAGGAGGGGGAGTAGGGGGGAAGGGAGAGGAGGAAGAGGAGGAGAGAGGAGGAGGGAGAGGAGGGGGAAGGGGGAGGAGGAGGAGGGAGAAGAGGAGGAGAGGAGGAGGGAGATGAGGAGGAGGGAGAGGAGGGGGAGGGGAGGAGGGGCAGTAGAAGGGGAAGGGACGGGAGTGGAGGAGGACGAGGAGGAAGGGGGAGAGGAGGGGAAGGGAGAGGAGGAGGAGGGAGAGTAGGGGGGAGAGAGAGGAGGAGGGAGAGTAGGGGGGAAGGGAGAGGAGGAGGAGGGAGAAGAGGAGGAGAGAGGATAAGGGGGAGGAGGAGGAGGGAGAAGAGGAGGAGGGAGAGTAGGGGGGAGGGGGAGGAGGGGAGGGAGGGAGAGAGAAGAGGAGAGGAGGAGAGAGGATGAGGGGGAGAAATAGTAGCAAGAGGAAGAGAAGATGGAATTACTTTTATCTGTTCACATTGATATTTTCAAGAACTCTATTGGTTGAACCGTATTGGTTGAATTGTATTGGTTGAATCATATTGTTTGAAAATCATTGGTTGAACCATATTGGTTGAGCTGTATAGGTTGAACCGTATTGGTTGATCCGCATTGGTGTGAACCGTATCGTTTGAATCGTATCGGTTGAGCCGTATCGGTTGAGCCGTATCGGTTGAGTCGTATCGGTTGAATCGTATCGGTTGAATCGTATCGGTTGAGCTGTATAGGTTGAACCGTATTGGTTGATCCGCATTGGTGTGAATCGTATCGGTTGAGCCGTATCGGTTGAATCGTATCGGTTGAATCGTATCGGTTGAGCTGTATAGGTTGAACCGTATTGGTTGAATTGTATTGGTTGAATCATATTGTTTGAAAATCATTGGTTGAACCATATTGGTTGAGCTGTATAGGTTGAACCGTATTGGTTGATCCGCATTGGTGTGAACCGTATCGTTTGAATCGTATCGGTTGAGTCGTATCGGTTGAGTCGTATCGGTTGAATCGTATCGGTTGAATCGTATCGGTTGAATCGTATCGGTTGAATCGTATCGGTTGAGCTGTATAGGTTGAACCGTATTGGTTTAATTGTATTGGTTGAATCATATTGTTTGAAAATCATTGGTTGAACCATATTGGTTGAGCTGTATAGGTGGAACCGTATTGGTTGATCCGCATTGGTGTGAACCGTATCGTTTGAATCGTATCGGTTGAGCCGTATCGGTTGAGTCGTATCGGTTGAATCGTATCCGTTGAATCGTATCGGTTGAGCTGTATAGGTTGAACCGTATTGGTTGATCCGCATTGGTGTGAATCGTATCGGTTGAATTGTATCGGTTGAGCCGTATCGGTTGAGCCGTATCGGTTGAATCGTATCGGTTGAATCGTATCGGTTGAGCTGTATAGGTTGAACCGTATTGGTTGAATTGTATTGGTTGAATCATATTGTTTGAAAATCATTGGTTGAACCATATTGGTTGAGCTGTATAGGTTGAACCGTATTGTACAGCACTGTACAGTATGTTATGCAAAACCTTGTTATGAGGTGGTTGTATCAGCTCATTCATGGGGTACAGTATATGTTGAGGTACAGATTGTGATACTGCACCATATCATCACGAGTTTCACTCAGAGGGGAGTGTGCAGTTGAGGTCTAAGTGGATTACCTCAGCCTTAGCTCGACTGCTGTGATCTCAGCACTGATACCATTACACATGACCTACCAAAACATCATCCCTTTCTCCCTCTCTTTCTTTCTCCCTCTCTTTCTTTCTTTCTCCCTCTCTCTGTTCCAGTCCCCCTTCTTTCTCTTCATCTCTACCCTGTCCTCCCCCTCTTCATCTGTCATATCTCTCTCTTTCTCTCCCCTCTTCTGTCTTTATCTGTCGTATCTCTCTCTCCCTTTCTCTCCCCTCTTCTGTCTTTCTGTCGTATCTCTCTCTCCCTTTCTCTCCCCTCTTCTGGCTTTATCTATCGTATCTCTCTCTCTCTCTCTCTCTCTCTCCCCTCTTCTGGCTTCATCTGTCGTATCTCTCTCTTTCTCTCCCCTCTTCTGTCTTTATCTGTCGTATCTCTCTCTCCCTTTCTCTCCCCTCTTCTGTCTTTCTGTCGTATCTCTCTCTCCCTTTCTCTCCCCTCTTCTGGCTTTATCTATCGTATCTCTCTCTCTCTCTCTCTCTCTCCCCTCTTCTGGCTTCATCTGTCGTATTTCTCTCTTTCTCTCCCCTCTTCTGTCTTTATCTGTCGTATCTCTCTCTTTCTCTCCCCTCTTCTGTCTTTATCTGTCGTATCTCTCTTTCTCTCCACTCTGTCTTTATCTGTCGTATCTCTCTCTCTCTCTCTCTCCCCTCTTCTGTCTTTATCTGTCGTATCTCTCTCTCTCTTTCTCTACTATATAGCTGTCTGCTGTTTCTCTATACACAGAGCTCCAGAAGTATTGGGACAGCAACACATGTTGCTTTGGCTCTGTACTCCAGCACTTTGGATTGGAAATGATACAATGACTCCGAGGTTAAAGTACAAACTGTCAGCTTTAATTTGAGAGTATTTTAATTCCCCCCCCACCATAGTAAAAAGGAGCCAGATTTGATTTGTCTACCCTTCTCAATGGCAAAGCTATGCTCTCTCTCTCTCTCCCTCTGAGTGATCCTATATCAGAGACCAGAAGGGGATAGAATATGTAACAGGGCTGCCCAATTTAGCGACAGCGTTTCTGTGCCAACACAGAGACGCATAATCCCTTGTTGCCATGGCATGAGGGAGCTGTGGCAGTG
>NC_092171.1:37430949-37473449 GCF_045791955.1 Oncorhynchus clarkii lewisi | reverse complement strand
TTCCTCTGTTACACAACCCCTCCATCTCTATTCCGCTATTACACAACCCCTCCATCTCTATTCCTCTGTTACACAACCCCCCATCTCTATTCCTCTATTACACAACCCCTCCATCTCTATTCCGCTATTACACAACCCCTCCATCTCTATTCCTCTATTACACAACCCCCCATCTCTTTTCCTCACAACCCCTCCATCTCTATTCCTCTGTTACACAACCCCTCCATCTCTATTCCTCTGTTACACAACCCTTCCATCTCTATTCCTCTATTACACAACCCCTCCATCTCTATTCCTCTATTACACAACCCCCCATCTCTTTTCCTCACAACCCCTCCATCTCTATTCCTCTGTTACACAACCCCCCATCTCTATTCCTCTATTACACAACCCCCTATCTCTATTCCTCTATTACACAACCCCTCCATCTCTATTCCTCTGTTACACAACCCCCCATCTCTATTCCTCTATTACACAATCCCCCCATCTCTATTCCTCTATTACACAACCCCCTCCATCTCTATTCCTCTATTACACAACCCCCCATCTCTATTCCTCACAACCCCTCCATCTCTATTACTCTGTTACACAACCCCCCATCTCTTTTCCTCACAACCCCTCCATCTCTATTCCTCTATTACACAACCCCTCCATCTCTATTCCTCACAACCCCTCCATCTCTATTCCTCTGTTACACAACCCCTCCATCTCTGTTCCTCTGTTACACAACCCCCCATCTCTATTCCTCTATTACACAACCCCCCCATCTCTATTCCTCTATTACACAACCCCCCCATCTCTATTCCTCTATTACACAACCCCTCCATCTCTATTCCTCTGTTACACAACCCCTCCATCTATATTCCTCTTTTACACAACCCCTCCATCTCTATTCCTCTATTACACAACCCCTCCATCTCTATTCCTCTGTTACACAACCCCCCATCTCTTTTCCTCACAACCCCTCCATCTCTATTCCTCTGTTACACAACCCCTCCATCTATATTCCTCTATTACACAACCCCTCCATCTCTATTCCTCGCAACCCCTCCATCTCTATTCCTCTATTACACAACCCCTTCATCTCTGTTCCTCTGTTACACAACCCCCCATCTCTATTCCTCTATTACACAACCCCCCCATCTCTATTCCTCTATTACACAACCCCCCCATCTCTATTCCTCTATTACACAACCCCTCCATCTCTATTCCTCTGTTACACAACCCCTCCATCTATATTCCTCTGTTACACAACCCCCCATCTCTATTCCTCGCAACCCCTCCATCTCTATTCCTCTATTACACAACCCCTTCATCTCTATTCCTCTATTACACAACCCCCCATCTCTTTTCCTCACAACCCCTCCATCTCTATTCCTCTGTTACACAACCCCTCCATCTCTATTCCTCTGTTACACAACCCCTCCATCTCTATTCCTCTGTTACACAACCCCTCCATCTCTATTCCTCTATTACACAACCCCTCCATCTCTTTTCCTCTATTACACAACCCCCCCATTTCTTTTCCTCACAACCCCTCCATCTCTATTCCTCTGTTACACAACCCCTCCATCTCTATTCTTCTATTACACAACCCCCCATCTCTATTCCTCTGTTACACAAAGAAACAACATGGTAAAAACAACAAAGAAACATTGACTTTTTACTTGTGTCTTATATGTGTGAAGCACACAGGAGAATGTGCCCTGTGATGTACCCTGTGATGTACCGTGTGTGTGTACCGTGTGTGTGTACCGTGTGATGTACCGTGTGATGTACCGTGTGTGTGTACCGTGTGTGTGTACCGTGTGTGTGTACCGTGTGATGTACCGTGTGATGTACCGTGTGTGTGTACCGTGTGTGTGTACCGTGTGATGCACCGTGTGTGTGTACCGTGTGATGCACCCTGTGATGTATCGTGTGATGTATCGTGTGATGTATCGTGTGATGTACCGTGTGATGTACCCTGTGATCTACCCTGTGATGTACCCTGTGATGTACCCTGTGATGTACCCTGTGATGTACCCTGTGATGTACCGCGTGTGATGTACCCTGTGATGTACCGTGTGTGATGTACCCTGTGATGTACCGTGTGTGATGTACCCTGTGATGTACCCTGTGATGTACTGTGTGTGATGTACCGTGTGTGTGTACCGTGTGTGATGCACCATGTGTGATGTACCGTGTGATGTACCCTGTGATGTACCGTGTGTGATGTACCCTGTGATGTACCGTGTGTGATGCACCGTGTGTGATGTACCCTGTGATGTACCCTGTGATGTACCGTGTGTGATGTACCGTGTGTGATGCACCCTGTGTGATGTACCCTGTGATGTACCCTGTGATGTACCATGTGTGATGTACCCTGTGATGTACCCTGTGATGTACTGTGTGTGATGTACCGTGTGTGTGTACCGTGTGTGATGTACCGTGTGATGTACCCTGTGATGTACCCTGTGATGTACCGTGTGTGATGTACCCTGTGATGTACCGTGTGTGATGTACCGTGTGTGATGTACCCTGTGATGTACCCTGTGATGTACCCTTTGATGTACCGTGTGATGCACGTTACTTAAATGTCAACAACAACATAAAGATGTGTGCATGTGTGTCCTGTGCCTTTGTTCCAACAGTAACTCCTGTTTTTGCTAACTTCCTCCCAGCAGGGGGGGGGGGGGGGGGCTCCTGTCTTTGAGGTTTTTGCTGTCGTTGTTGTGGTTGTTCCTGCATTTGTAAACAAACACACACTACACACACAGTCTTACACACAGATAAATACACACAAATGTGCACACACACACACATACACATACAGTGCTCAAGTGGATGAGCTTCTCTCCTTGCCGATAACCTACGACCTTTCCCAAAAGCCAGGCAACTAATCAGCCTCAGATAGAAGATGAGAGAGATGACACACAGCACACCACTTCCAAGCACTGACAGTTGTTCATCTGATAGAGACACATAAATGAGGAATTCTCAGGAAAAGTCGATGTGTGTTTGTGTTTCACTCAGTCTGTCTCAACCTATATTGTCACATCACCACTAATGAGATGGGTGTGGCTTGATGCATGTCATGTCCGAGCTTCTCAAAGACAGGGGGCGTGGTCGATACACCTCGTCTCTGCTGTCACATCTAACCTAGATCTATATTTGGTTTTAATGCGAGACGAGAGCACTGAATCCAGCTTCCCCCAGATATCAGCTGGTGAAGGGGACCATGAGTTTTATGGGGCTTTCACGACAACTGGGAACTTGGAAAATACGAGGTCAAATCATGACATCACTGATGTTCACGTAGGAAAGTCGGAGCTCTAAGTTGGAATTGAAAGTTGAAATTGAGTTGAATTACCATTCAAAAGATTTTTCCCAGTCGGAGATTTACGAGTTCCCAGTTCTGAGTTCCGATATGTTTTGACACTGCACTAATGCTCAGAGAGAGAAGGCATTCCCTTTGAGTCAGGAACCAAAACTCTTCCGTAGTGAACCTTGAATGCGTTGTCTCAAAGCATTTGGTCACATGACAGCTCAACCAGCTGTTTGATTTCACTTACCGACATGTCAACTGAGCCAGGATCACAGTCAAACGGATTGGGAAGTAGGTCCCATGGTGCTCTTCCAAGCGTCGGAGGTGAGCAGTCATCACTGGTGTGGGACACTTACTGATGCTGTTTTCTGTTGGAAACATGCACAGCCAAGGGAAGGGGGCATGGTTCCCTTTTAAAAGGCTCTCTCCAATAACAATCCTTTCCTCTGATCTGAATGCATTGATTACGGTCACTCATCTGTAGAATGTTTTTGTATTTCTCATTCATATAATATATTCATATTTACTTTCAGTTCGTTCAGTTTACCAAATACAGCATGTTTGTTACATAGGCAAGGAGACACATTATTTTTGTCACGTTCTGACCTTTATTTCCTTTGTTCTGTATTTATTTAGTATGGTCAGGGCGTGAGTTGGGGTGGGCAGTCTATGTTTGTTTTTCTATGATTTGGGGATTTCTATGTTTCGGCCTAGTATGGTTCTCATTCAGAGGCAGGTGTCATTAGTTGTCTCTGATTGAGAATCATACTTAGGTAGCCTGGGTTTCACTGTTTGTTTGTGGGTGATTGTCTATGTTAGTGGCTTGTGTCAGCACAGTTCTCATGATAGCTTCACGGACGTTATTCGTTTATTGTTTTTGTATAGTTTGTATTCAGTTGTTCAGTGCTTTCTTTAATTAAAAACTTCATCATGAACACATACCACACTGCATCTTGGTCCGTTCCTTACGACGATCGTGACAATTTTACCTTTGAAGTCAATGTTTTTTTTGTGTTTTTTTTTACATCTATTGTGGATGACAACAGTTTCTCTCTCAATGTGAAAAATCTTTCTAACACTCCACCTCGATAACCACCAAGCCTCTGTGTGAAATAGAACATCGTCATGCTCTGATCCCATATCTCCGCATAGTTTTGTGTTCAGGAGTGAGTTCAGTGGATGTGGTTTGATGTAGTTTACAACTGAAGTTGCCTGCTGCAGTACACCGCCAGTCGCTCCAGGTGTATCATACGATGCGTCCATATGGCAGAAGGAAACACACATTTATAACTAAAGTGCAGAGGCTTGTCACCAAAAACACTCACAAAATTGTACAGATGCCTCCATCGAGAGCATCCTGTCGAGCTGTATCACCGCCTGGTACGGCAACTGCTCCGCCCACAACCGTAAGGCTCTCCAGAGGGTGGTGAGGTCTGCACAACGCATCACCAGGGGCAAACTACCTGCCCTCCAGGACACCTACACCACCCGATGTCACAGGAAGGCCATAAAGATCATCAAGGACAACAACCACCCGAGCCACTGCCTGTTCACCCCGCTATCATCCAGAAGGTGAGGTCTGTACAGGTGCATCAAAGCAGGGACCGAGAGACTGAAAAACAGCTTCTATCTCAAGGCCATCAGACTGTTAAACAGCCACCACTAACATTGAGTGGCTGCTGCCTACATACTGACTCAAATCTCTAGCCACTTTAATAATTAACATTTGGATGTAATAAACGTCTCACTAGCCACTTTATATAATGTTTACATACCCTACATTACTCATCTCATATGTATACACTGTACTCTATACCATCTACTGCATCTTGTTTACATACCCTACATTACTCATCTCATATGTATATACTGTACTCTATACCATCTACTGCATCTTGTTTACATACCCTACATTACTCATCTCATATGTATACACTGTACTCTATACCATCTACTGCATGTTGCCTATGCCGTTCGGCCATCGCTCATCCAAATATTTATATGTACATATTCTTAATCATTCATGTACACTTGTGTATAAAGTAGATGCTGTGAAATTGTTAGGTTACTTGTTAGATGTTACTGCACGGTACGAACTCGAAGGACAAGCATTTCGCTACACTCACATTAACATCTGCTAACCGTGTGCATGTGACCAATAACATCTGCTAACCGTGTGCATGTGACCAATAACATCTGCTAACCATGTGTATGTGACCAATAACATCTGCTAACCAACCGTGTGTATGTGACCAATAACATCTGCTAACCGTGTGCATGTGACCAATAACATCTGCTAACCGTGTGTTAACATCTGCTAACCGTGTGCATGTGACCATTAACATCTGCTAACCATGTGTATGTGACCATTAACATCTGCTAACCATGTGTATGTGACCCAATACAATTTGATTTGATTCTGATTCTGATTTTTGCCTGCCGTTCTACCATTGATGGAGCCCCATCTGTGCAAAAGCACGCCATTCAAACCCCATGGAATCTGTTTTTCATCAATACAGCAGGCAGAACATCCCCTGGACCCTTTCAAGCTCAGGAGAGACAGAACAATATGTCCTGGTGAATAGCATCCCCCGACATGTACAGTTCATTCTGAAAGTATTCAGACCCCTTTCCTTTTTCCACATGTTTGTTACGTTACAGCCTTATTCTAAAATGTATTAAAATAAAAATGTTCCTCATAAATCTACACCCCATAATGACAAAGCAAAAACATTTTTCAAATATATTATTATTATTATTATTATTATATAAAAAATATACCTTATTTACATACAGTTGAAGTCGGGAGTTTACATACACTTAGGTTGGAGTCATTAAAACTTGTTTTCAACGACTCCACAAATGTCTTGTTAACAAACTATAGTTTTGGCAAGTCGGTGAGGACATCTACTTTGTGCATGACACAAGTAATTCTTCCAATTTTTCTGTCTGTTTACAGACAGATTATTTCACTTATAATTCACTGTTTCACAATTCCAGTGGGTCAGAAGTTTGCATACACTAAGTTGACTGTCTTTAAACAGATTGGAAAATTCCACAAAATTATGTAATGGATTTAGAAACTTCTGATAGGCTAATTGACATAATTTGAGTCAATTGGAGGTGTACCTGTGGATGTATTTCAAGGCCTACCTTCAAACTCATTGCCTCTTTGCTTGACATCATGGGGAAAACAAAAGAAATCAGCCAAGACCTCAGAAAAAAAGTTGTGGAGGAATTGGGAGGAATTTCCAAATGCCTGAAGGTACCACGTTCATCTGTACAAACAATAGTACGCAAGTATAAACACCATGGGACCATGCAGCCGTCATACCGCTCAGGAAGGAGACGCGTTCATCTGTACAAAAAAACAGTGGTACGCAAGTATAAACACCATGGGACCACGCAGCCGTCATACCACTCAGGAAGGAGGCACGTTTTGTCTCCTAGAGATTAACGTACTTTGGTGCGAAAAGTGCAAATCAATCTCAGAACAACAGCAAAGGACCTTGTGAAGATGATGGAGGAAACGGGTACAAAAGTATCTATATCCACAGTAAAACAAGTCCTATATCAACATAACCTGAAAGGCCGCTCAGCAAGGAAGAAGCCACTGCTCCAAAACCACCATAAAAAAGCCAGACTACGGTTTGCAACTGCACATGGGGACAAAGATCGTACTTTTTGGAGAAATGTCCTCTGGTATGATGAAACAAAAAGAGAACTGTTTGGCCATAATGACCATTGTTATGTTTAGAGGAAAAAGGGGGAGGCTTGCAAGCCGAAGAACACCATCCCAACCGTGAAGAACGGGGGTGGCAGCATCATGTTGTGGGGGTGCTTTCCTGCAGGAGAGACTGGTGCACTTCACAAAATAGATGGCATCATGAGGATGAAAAATTATGTGGATATATTGACGCAACATCTCAAGACATCAGTCAGGAAGTTAAAGATTGGTGAACAAATGGTTCTTCCAAATGGACAATGGCCCCAAGCATGCTTCCAAAGTTGTGGCAAAATGGCTTAAGACAACAAAGTCAAGGTATTGGAGTGGCCATCACAAAGCCCTGACCTCAATCCTATAGAAAATGTGTGGGCAGAACTGAAAAAGTGTGTGCGAGCGAGTAGGTCTACAAACCTGACTCAGTTACACCAGCTCTGTCAGGAGGAATGGGACAAAATTTACCCAACTTATTGTGGGAAGCTTGCGGAAGGCTACCCGAATACTTTCACTGTACAGTATAGTGAACAAAGGTCAGTGCATGGGCATCTCGGCCCTCACAGCTAACGTCCATTTGGAGAGCATAAGCTGGGGAGTTTTTGAGTCATTCAGTCGGAGATTCCCCTTGATGGCTGCAATGGCATAAATTCTTTGTATAACAGTGTTATATGAAATATGTATTGATGTGAGTTTCTGTGCCTCCCCCACACATTGTTTTCACCAAATCAATTGTGGCCGATAACATTAAAGTCTCATTAAAGTCGCAATAGTATGTGGTTTCATAGAATAGCTTCGCCATTCGCTGTGGGAAGGATTCAAGTGCAATGGTGAAGACTTGTCCCATGATGCTCTCTGGTTGAATTTTATCTTTTTTATTTTTTTATTTTAGATTTTTAAGGTTAAGAAAATTACAATGATTTTGGTTTTGGTACAAATATATATACAGTACCAGTCAAAACATTTGGACCCGTCGACTCATTCCAGGGTTTTTCTTAATTTTTCTTATTTTCTACATTGTAGAATAATAGTGAAGACATCAAAATTATGAAATGACACATATGGAATCATGTAGTAAGCAAAAAAAGTGTTATATATATATATATATTTGAGATTCTTCAAAGTAGCCACCCTTTGCCTTGATGACAACTTTGCACACTCTTGGGCATTCTCTCAACCAGCTTCATGATGTAGTCACCTGGAATGCAATTCAATTAACAGGTGTGCCTTGTTAAAAGTTAAGTTGCGGAATGTATTTCTTTCTTAATGTGTTTGAGCCAATCAGTTGTGACAAGGTAGGGTTGGTATACAGAAGACAGCCCTATTTGGTAAAACACCAAGTCCATATTATGGCAACAAAAGCTCAAATAAGCAAAGAGAAACGACAGTCCGTGACATGAAGGTCAGTCAATGAGGAACATTTCAAGAAAATTTGAAGTGCAGTCGTAAAAACCATCAAGCGCCATGATGAAACAGGCTCTCATGAGGACCGCCACAGGAAAGGAAGAACCAGAGTTACTTCTGCTGCAGAGGATAAGCTCATTAGTTACCAGCCTCAGAAATTGCAGCCCAAATAAATGCTTCACAGAGTTAAAGTAACAGACACATCTCAACAGCAACTGTTCAGAGGGGACTACATGAATCAGGCCTTCGTGATTAAATTGCTGCATAGAAACCACTACTAAAGGACACCAAAAAGATTGAGAGACTTACTTGGGCCAAGAAACACAACAATGGACTTTAGACCAGTGGAAATCTGTCCTTGGGTCTGATGAGTCTAAATTTGTTATATTTGTGAGACACAGAGTAGGTGAACGGATGATGTCCTCATGTGTGGTTCCCACCGTGAAGCATGGAGGAGGAGCTGTGATTGTGTGGGGGTGCTTTGCTGGTGACACTGTCAGTGATTTATTTTGAATTTAAAGCACACTTAACCAGCATGGCTATCACAGCATTCTACAGCGATACACCATCCCATCTGGTTTGCGCTTAGTGGGACTATCATTTGTTTTTCAACAGGACAATGACCCAACACACCTCCAGGCTGTGTAAGGGCTATTTGACCAAGGAGAGTGATGGAGTGCTGCATCAGATGATCTGGCCTCCACAATCACCCGACCTCAACCCAATTGAGATGGTTTGGGATGAGTTGGACCGCAGAGTGAAGGAAAAGTAGCCAACAAGTGCTCAGCATATGCGGGAACTCCTTCAAGACGGTTGGAAAAGCATTCCAGGTGAAGCTGGTTGAGAGAATGCGAAGAGTGTGCAAAAGCTGTCAAGGCAAAGGGTGGCTACTTTAGAAGAAACTAAAATCTAAAATATATTTTGATTTGTTTAACACCTTTTTGGTTACTACATGATTCCATATGTGTTATTTCATAGTTTCGATGTCTTCACTATTATTCTACAGTGTAGAAAAGTTTTTTTTTTTTTTTAAACCTTGAATGAGTAGGTGTGTCCAAACTTTTGACTGGAACTGTATACAGCAACCCCTAGTTTGGGAGCCGCTGCTCTAACTTTAACCCTCTCCCTACCTACCTAACCCTACCCTACCTAACCCTACCTAACCCTACCCTACTCTACCCTACCTAACCCTACCATACCCTACCTCTCCCTACCCTACCTAACCCTACCTAATCCCACCCTACTCTACCCTACCTAACCCTACCTAACCCTACCCTACTCTACCCTACCTAACCCTACCTAACCCTACTCTACTCTACTCTACCCTACCTAACCCTACCCTACCCTACCTAACCCTACCTAACCCTACTCTACTCTACCCTACCTAACCCTACCCTACTCTACCCTACCCAACCCTACCTAACCCTACCCTACCTAACCCTACCCTACCCTACCTAACCCTACCTAACCCTACCCTACCTAACCCTAACCTACCCTACCCAACCCTACCTAACCCTACCCTACCCTACAATACCCTACCCTACCCTACCCTACCTAACCCTACCCTACCCTACCTAACCCTACCTAACCCTACCCTACCTAACCCTACCCATCTCTGTCTCCCTCCCACCAATCTGTCATACCCTATTCCTCTCTTCCTTGTTCTGGCCTTCTTTTTCTTTGGCTCTATCCTTCACTCTTTCTCAGCGGCACATTCACATGTCAAAACACACACATATACACGCACACACAAATACACACACACAGTGTGTGTCCAGTATTATCGCCGACCGGCAGCAGTGTTTCCGTGGATCTACTGGACGGATTAATCACACTGCTAAAAGGTTCAGGAGAGGAATGAGAGGAGGAGAGGAGAGACCAAACCAGAAGAGAAGAGAAGACAATAGGAGTGGAGGAGAATAGAAGAGAGAAAGACAAGCATGCACTCCATGTCTTAAACCCCTGAACAGAGCTCTTTGTGAACAGAACTCTGTTACCAAGACAACAGCTCCCAAAGCCAGACAGACAGTGCATGCTAAAAGCTCTCTCTGCTGCTAGGCTAAATCCTCTTTTCAACTGGGCCAACACTCCAGAACAATCATAATAAGCACATTGTCCCAGTCCACACATCCATCCAACACTTCCCTCTCCTCTTGATAGGTTCTGCTTAGAAAGCTTTCCACTGTCTAATATTATGGCTATGCTGACCAGATCTGGGCTGTTAAGGGGTTTAGCTGTATTTATGAGACATTTCAGAAACAGGAAGCTTTTTTTTTCAGAGGGAAGCACATTGGTCTGAAGTCTCTCTCTCTCTCTATCTCTCTCAATTTAAGGGCTTTATTGGCATGGCAAACATATGTTTACATTAACCTGTTGGATCTCTGGGGGCGCTATTTCATTTTTGGATAAAAAACGTTCCCGTTTTAAGCGCGATATTTTGTCACGAAAAGATGCTCGACTATGCATATTCTTGACCGTTTTGGAAAGAAAACACTGAAGTTTCAGAATCTGCAAAGATTTTGTCTGTAAGTGCCCCAGAACTCATTCTACAGGCGAAACCAAGATGATGCATCACCCAGGAATTAGCAGAATTTCTGAAGCTCTGTTTTCCATTGTCTCCTTATATGGCTGTGATTGCGCAAGGAATGAGCCTACACTTTCTGTCGTTCGCCCAAGGTCTTAGCAGCATTGTGACGTATTTGTAGGCATATCATTGGAAGATTGACCATAAGAGACTACATTTTCCAAGTGTCCGCCTGGTGTCCTGCGTCGAATTCGGTGCGCAATTGCCAGCTGCTTCCACTTTACCATTTGATTCAGGGGAGAAAGCATGTGTCCAAGAACGATGTATCAATGAAGAGATATGTGAAAAACACCTTGATGATTGATTCTAAACAGCGTTTGCCATGTTTTCAGTCGATATTATGGAGTTAATTTGGAAAAAAGTTCGCGTTTTGAGGACTGAATTTTCGGGTTTTTTTTGGTAGCCAAATGTGATGTATAAAACGGAGCTATTTCTAATACACAAAGAATCTTTTTGGAAAAACTGAGCATCTGCTATCCAACTGAGAGTATCCTCATTGAAAACATCAGAAGTTCTTCAAAGGTAAATGATTTTATTTGAAGGCTTTTATGTTTTTGTTGAAATGTTGCGTGCTGGATGCTAACGCTAATGCTAACGCTAAATCCTTTGTTTGCTAGCTACTGTTACACAAATTATTGTTTTCCTATGGTTGAGAAGCATATTTTGAAAATCTGAGATGACAGTTTTGTTTACAAAAGGCTAAGCTTGCGAGATGGCATATTTATTTCATTTCATTTGCGATTTTCATGAATAGTTAACGTTGCGTTATGGTAATGAGCTTGAGTCTGTATTCCTGATACCGGATCCGGTATGGGGAGTTCCAAGAGGTTAATAAACAAATATCTCTCCCTCTTCCCTTAATGCAGTCAGGGACATTCTCTGAGAAGTGAAGAAGGGCTTCCAGTCAGAGGCCCTTTACATCTACGAGTCCCCCTGACACAGGAAGCTGCTGGTCCAGGAACAATACAGAGACAGCTGATAGAGCTCGTGTATCCAAGCCCGGTGTTCTCATCCATCACTCTGCAAACTGGCATCCATGTTGGCACCTACAGTTCCATAGATTTCATGCCCATGTAGAATACAGCTTGTTTTACACAGGGGTTTAGTAAAAAGATGGCTGGTATACAAGTTATGGGTGAGACTGGGGGCTAGGAAATAGAGAGGTTATGGGTAAGACTGGGGGCTAGGAAATAGAGAGGTTATGGTAAGACTAGGGGTTAGGAAATAGAGAGGTTATGGGTAAGACTAGGGGTTAGGAAATAGAGAGGTTATGGTAAGACTATGGGTTAGGAAATAGAGAGGTTATGGGTAAGACTAGGGGTTAGGAAATAGAGAGGTTATGGGTAAGACTAGGGGTTAGGAAATAGAGAGGTTATGGGTAAGACTGGGGGCTAGGAAATAGAGAGGTTATGGTAAGACTAGGGGTTAGGAAATAGAGAGGTTAGAGGTTAGACCAGGATACAGAGAGGTTAGAGGTTAGACTGGGGGCTAGGATATAGAGAGATTAGAGGTTAGACCAGGATATATAGAGGTTTGGGGTTAGACTGGGGGCTAGGATATAGAGAGGTTAGTAAAGGAAGTGATTTAAGTGGAGAGAATGAGGATGGACAAGTGAGATACAGACAATATCTCAGACGAGCTCTTTGGTCTTGGCCATAGTGGAGTTTGGAGTGTGACTGTTTGAGGTTGTGGACAGGTGTCTTTTGTACTGATAACAAGTTCAAACAGGTGCCATTAATACAGTTAACGAGTGGAGGACAGAGGAGCCTCTTAAATAAGAAGTTACAGGTCTGTGAGAGCCAGAAATCTTGCTTGTTTGTAGGTGACCAAATACTTATTTTCCACCATAATTTGCAAATAAATTCATAAAAAATCCTACAATGTGATTTTCAGGATTTTGTCTGTCATAGTTGATGTGTACCTATGATGAAAATTACAGGCCTCTCTCATCTTTTTAAGTGGGAGAACTTGCACAATTGGTGGCTGACTAAATACTTTTTTGCCCCACTGTATATACCCAGTAGAGGAGGACAGACAGACAGACAGACAGACAGACAGACAGACAGGATCTAGAGAGAGACAGAAATAAATCCTCCTACCACTGCAGAAGTGTATTACACTTGGTGACTGCATTTGCAGCACTACTAAGTTCCTTTCTGTAAAGTCAGACTGCACACGAACACCTCTTCTCCATCTATCTTTTCTTCTCATCCTTCTCTGCTGCATCTCACCTTCCCTCTCCTCCCTGAGAAATGACAGATCGGCGTTGACCTTCAGAGGGCGGTGGCTGATGCAGCTCCGAGGATGCACTGACCAAGCAGAACTGGCCAACCAGAGCTAACCTCCTACAGAGATCAACCACTCAGCAGATACTGTCAGCCAAGATCAAAGACAGGCCATCACTCCTCTGGGAGTAGGGTTTTGAAAGAGAGGGAGAGAGAGAGAGAGAGAGACAGAAAGGTGATAGACAATGTGTGAGAGACAGAAAGGTGATAGACAATGTGTGAGAGACAGAAAGGTGATAGACAATGTGTGAGAGACAGAAAGGTGATAGACAATGTGTGAGAGACAGAAAGGTGATAGACAATGTGTGAGAGAGAGAAAGGTGATAGACAATGTGTGAGAGACAGAAAGGTGATAGACAATGTGTGAGAGACAGAAAGGTGATAGACAATGTGTGAGAGAGAGAAAGGTGATAGACAATGTGTGAGAGAGAGAAAGGTGATAGACAATGTGTGAGAGAGAGAAAGGTGATAGACAATGTGTGAGAGACAGAAAGGTGATAGACAATGTGTGAGAGAGAGAAAGGTGATAGACAATGTGTGAGAGAGAGAAAGGTGATAGACAATGTGTGAGAGAGAGAAAGGGGAAAGAAGAAAGAGAAAGATCTTATCTCTTCAATGACAAACAAACCAGTGATTTGTCAGTATGTTGATATGGGTATAGTCATGAAGAGAGAGGGAGAGAGAAAACAAAAAGATAATTACTTGACACATTGGAAAGAATTAACAAAAAAACAGAGCAAACTAGAGTGCTATTTGGCCCTAAACAGAGAGTACACAGCGGCAGAATACCTGACCACTGTGACTGACCGAAAATTAAGGAAAGCTTTGACTATGTACAGACTCAGTGAGCATAGCCTTGCTATTGAGAAAGGCCGCCGTAGGCAGACATGGCTCTCAAGAGAAGACAGGCTATGTGCTCACTGCCCACAAAATGAGGTGGAAACTGAGCTGCACTTCCTAACCTCCTGCCCAATGTATGACTATATTAGAGACACATATTTCCCTCAGATTACACAGATCCACAAAGATTTCGAAAACAAATCCAATTTTGAAAAACTCCCATATCTACTGGGTGAAATTCCACAGTGTGCCATCACAGCAGCAAGATTTGTGACCTGTTGCCACGAGAAAAGGGCAACCAGTGAAGAACAAACACCATTGTAAATACAACCCATAGTTATGCTTATTTATTTTATCTTGTGTCCTTTAACCATTTGTACATTGTTAAAACACTGTATATATATAATATGACATTTGCATGTCTTTATTATTTTGAAACTTCTGTATGTGTAATGTTTACTGTTAATTTGTATTGTTTTTCACTTTATATATTCACTTCATATATTATCTACCTCACTTGCTTTGGCAATGTTAACACGTTTCCCATGCCAATAAAGCCCTTGAATTGAATTGAATTGAGAGAAACAGACAGTATGTTGATACGGGTGGAGTCAGGAAGAGAGAGAGAGAGTGAGACAGACAGTATGTTGATATGGGTAGAGTCAGGAAGAGAGAGAGAGAGAGAGAGAGACAGACAGTATGTTGATATGGTTAGAGTCAGGAAGAGAGAGAGAGAGAGAGAGAGAGAGAGACAGTATGTTGATATGGGTAGAGTCAGGAAGAGAGAGGGAGAGAGAGAGACAGACAGTATGTTGATATGGGTAGAGTCAGGAAGAGAGAGAGAGAGAGAGAGAGAGACAGACAGTATGTTGATATGGGTAGAGTCAGGAAGAGAGAGAGAGACAGACAGTATGTTGATATGGGTAGAGTCAGGAAGAGAGAGACAAAGACAGTATGTTGATATGGGTAGAGTCAGGAAGAGAGAGAGAGAGAGAGACAGACAGACAGTATGCTGATATGGGTAGAGTCAGGAAGAGAGAGAGAGAGAGAGACAGACAGTATGTTGATATGGGTAGAGTCAGGAAGAGGGAGAGAGGGACTTCGACAGTGTTGGTATGGGTAGAGTCAGGAAGAGAGGGAGAGAGAGAGAGAGACAGACAGTATGTTGATATAAGTACAGTCAGGAAGAGAGAGAGAGGGAGAGACATAGACAGTATGTTGATATGAGTAGAGTCAGGAAGAGAGAGAGACAGACAGTATGTTGATATGGGTAGAGTCAGGAAGAGAGAGAGAGGGAGAGAGAGACAGACAGTATATTGATATGGGTAGAGTCATGAAGAGAGAGAGAGGGAGAGAGAGAGAGACAGACAGTATGTTGATATAAGTAGAGTCAGGAAGAGAGAGAGAGGGAGAGAGACAGACAGACAGTATGTTGACATGGGTAGAGTCAGGAAGAGAGAGAGAGGGAGAGAGAGACAGACAGTATGTTGATATGGGTAGAGTCAGGAAGAGAGAGGGAGAGAGAGAGAGAGAGACAGACAGTATGTTGATATAAGTACAGTCAGGAAGAGAGAGAGAGGGAGAGACAGACAGTATGTTGATATGGGTAGAGTCAGGAAGAGAGAGAGAGGGAGAGAGAGAGAGACATAGTATGTTGATATGGGTAGAGTCAGGAAGAGAGAGAGAGAGAGAGAGAGAGAGAGACAGACAGTATGTTGATATGGGTAGAGTCAGGAAGAGAGAGAGAGAGAGAGAGACATTATGTTGATATGGGTAGAGTCAGGAAGAGAGAGAGAGAGACATAGACAGTATGTTGATATGGGTAGAGTCAGGAAGAGAGAGAGAGAGAGAGAGAGAGAGAGACAGACAGTATGTTGATATGGGTAGAGTCAGGAAGAGAGAGAGAGGGAGACAGACAGTATGTTGATATGGGTAGAGTCAGGAAGAGAGAGAGAGAGACAGACAGTATGTTGATGTGCGTAGAGTCAGGAAGAGAGAGAGAGAGGGAGACAGACAGTATGTTGATATGCGTAGAGTCAGGAAGAGAGAGAGAGAGAGAGGCAGACAGTATGTTGATGTGCGTAGAGTCAGGAAGAGAGAGAGAGAGAGAGGCAGACAGTATGTTGATATGGGTAGAGTCAGGAAGAGAGAGAGAGGGACTTCGACAGTGTTGGTATGGGTAGAGTCAGAAAGAGAGAGAGGGAGAGAGAGACAGACAGTATGTTGATATGGGTAGAGTCAGGAAGAGAGAGAGAGAGGGAGACAGACAGTATGTTGATATGGGTAGAGTCAGGAAGAGAGAGAGAGAGAGAGAGGGAGACAGACAGTATGTTGATATGGGTAGAGTCAGGAAGAGAGAGAGAGAGGGAGACAGACAGTATGTTGATATGCGTAGAGTCAGGAAGAGAGAGAGAGAGAGAGAGGGAGACAGACAGTATGTTGATATGGGTAGAGTCAGGAAGAGAGAGAGAGAGACAGACAGTATGTTGATATGCGTAGAGTCAGGAAGATAGAGAGAGAGGGAGACAGACAGTATGTTGATATGCGTAGAGTCAGGAAGAGAGAGACATACACAGTATGTTGATATTTATTTTATTTTATTTCACCTTTATTTAACCAGGTAGGCTAGTTGAGAATTTGCAACTGCGACCTGGCCAAGATAAAGCATATCAGTGTGAACAGACAACAACACAGAGTTACACATGGAGTAAACAATTAACAAGTCAATAACACAGTAGAAAAAAATAGAAAAAAGATATATATTGTATATACATTGTGTGCAAAAGGCATGAGGAGGTAGGCAAATAATTACAATTTAGCAGATTAACACTGGAGTGATAAATGATCAGATGGTCATGTACAGGTAGAGATATTGGTGTGCAAAAGAGCAGAAAAGTAAATAAATATAAACAGTATGGGGAGGAGGTAGGTAAAATTGGGTAGGCTATTTACCGATAGACTATGTACAGCTGCAGCGATCGGTTAGCTGCTCAGATAGCAGATGTTTGAAGTTGGTGAGGGAGATAAGTCTCCAACTTCAGCGATTTTTGCAATTCGTTCCAGTCACAGGCAGCAGAGAACTGGAACGAAAGGCGGCCAAATGAGGTGTTTGCTTTAGGGATGATCAGTGAGATACACCTGCTGGAGCGCGTGCTACGGGTGGGTGTTGCCATCATGACCAGTGAACTGAGATAAGGCGGAGCTTTACCTAGCATGGACTTGTAAATGACCTGGAGCCAGTGGGTCTGGCGATGAATATGTAGCGAGGGCCAGCCGACTAGAGCATACAGGTCGCAGTGGTGGGTGGTATAAGGTGCTTTAGTAACAAAACGGATGGCACTGTGATAAACTGCATCCAGTTTGCTGAGTAGAGTGTTGGAAGCTATATTGTAGATGACATCGCCGAAGTCGAGGATCTGTAGGATAGTCAGTTTTACTAGGGTAAGTTTGGCAGCGTGAGTGAAGGAGGCTTTGTTGCGGAATAGAAAGCCGACTCTAGATTTGATTTTAGATTGGAGATGTTTGATATGAGTCTGGAAGGAGAGTTTACAGTCTAGCCAGACACCTAGGTACTTATAGATGTCCACATATTCTAGGTCGGAACCATCCAGGGTGGTGATGCTAGTCGGGCGTGCGGGTGCAGGCAGCGAACGGTTGAAAAGCATGCATTTGGTTTTACTAGCGTTTAAGAGCAGTTGGAGGCCACGCAAGGAGTGTTGTATGGCATTGAAGCTCGAAAGCCTTGGCAAGGTCGATGAAGACGGCTGCACAGTACTGTCTTTTATCGATGGCGGTTATGATATCGTTTAGTACCTTGAGCGTGGCTGAAGTGCACCCGTGACCAGCTCGGAAACCAGATTGCACAGCGGAGATTGGGATTCGAGATGGTCAGTGACCTGTTTGTTGACTTGGTTTTCGAAGACCTTAGAAAGGCAGGGCAGGATGGATATAGGTCTGTAACAGTTTGGGTCCAGGGTGTCTCCCCCTTTGAAGAGGGGGATGACTGCGGCAGCTTTCCAATCCTTGGGGATCTCAGACGATATGAAAGAGAGGTTGAACAGGCTGGTAATTGGGGTTGCGACAATGGCGGCGGATAGATTCAGAAATAGAGGGTCCAGATTGTCAAGCCCAGCTGATATGTACGGGTCCATGTTTTGCAGCTCTTTCAGAACATCTGCTATCTGGATTTGGGTAAAGGAGAACCTGGAGAGGCTTGGGCGAGTAGCTGCGGGGGGGGCGGAGCTGTTGGCCGAGGTTGGAGTAGCCAGGAGGAAGGCATGGGTAGAGTCAGGAAGAGAGTATGTTGATATGGGTAGAGTCAGGAAGAGAGTATGTTGATATGGGTAGAGTCAGGAAGAGAGAGAGAGAGAGAGAGACAGACAGTATGTTGACATGGGTAGAGTCAGGAAGAGAGAGGGAGAGACATAGACAGTATGTTGATATGGGTAGAGTCAGGAAGAGAGTATGTTGATATGGGTAGAGTCAGGAAGAGAGAGACAGACAGTATGTTGATATGGGTAGAGTCAGGAAGAGAGAGACAGACAGTATGTTGATATGGGTAGAGTCAGGAAGAGAGAGAGAGGGAGAGAGACATAGACAGTATGTTGATATGGGTAGAGTCAGGAAGAGAGAGAGAGGGAGAGAGACAGACAGTATGTTGACATGGGTAGAGTCAGGAAGAGAGAGAGAGGGAGAGAGACAGACAGTATGTTGACATGGGTAGAGTCAGGAAAAGAGAGGGAGAGACATAGACAGTATGTTGATATGGGTAGAGTCAGGAAGAGAGAGAGAGAGAGAGAGACAGACAGTATGTTGACATGGGTAGAGTCAGGAAGAGAGAGGGAGAGACATAGACAGTATGTTGATATGGGTAGAGTCAGGAAGAGAGAGAGAGAGAGAGAGAGAGAGAGACATAGACAGTATGTTGATATGGGTAGAGTCAGAAAGAGAGAGGGAGAGAGAGAGAGAGACAGACAGTATGTTGATATGGGTAGAGTCAGGAAGAGGGAGAGAGAGAGACAGACAGTATATTGATATGGGTAGAGTCAGGAAGAGAGAGAGAGAGAGAGACAGACAGTATGTTGATATGGGTAGAGTCAGGAAGAGGGAGAGAGGGACTTTGACAGTGTTGGTATGGGTAGAGTCAGGAAGAGAGAGGGAGAGAGAAGTGCTTTGATTTACTGCTTAGCTCCTTTCATTCTGAGAGACTGTGACTCAAGTGGTCCTCAGCACTCATCCCGTTTCCACGGCTTTATACACACACACACACACACACACACACACACACACACACACACACACACACACACACACACACAATAAGGATCTCTACTCACAGGTGGACCACAGGAGCAGGGAGGGAGAGAAGTATGGAGAGAGAGAACATGGAGAGATTACGGGATTTCACACCACCTACGGCAGGTAAAAGTATTCTCCACAGCCTGTTGTTGTCATACACAGGTTAACGCATACACACATCACCACACAGACCTGGGGGTCGAGTACTCAGAGAGGAGAGACACACTTAGCACTCAATCACACTGACACACACACACACACACACACACACACACACACACACACACACACACATAAACAGATCTATGAGGGAGCAGGAAATGGGGCTGTTCCTCTGGGAGTTCCGCTCTCTATTGTACTCTACGGAGTTACCATACCTTTTTTATTTAACCAGGCAAGTCAGTTAAGAACAAATTCTTATTTTCAATGACGGCCTGGGAACAGTGGGTTAACTGCCTGTTCAGGGGCAGAACGACAGATTTGTACCTTGTCAGCTCGGGGGTTTGAACTCGCAACCTTCCGGTTACTAGTCCAACGCTCTAACCACTAGGCTACCCTGCCGCCCCCTACCATGACGATTACATTAGTCCTCTACCACATACCTCCACCACACAGAGATTATAATGAGGTGTGTGTGTGTGTGTGTGTGTGTGTGTGTGTGTGTGTGTGTGTGTGTGTGTGCGCATGTCACGGCCTATATCCCTCAAACTCAACTTTGGACCTCGAAGTCAGTTCCACTAGGTTTTTCCATTGTTCCCCTCTAATCAGGGACTGATTTAGATGTGGGACACCAGGTGGGTGATTCCCCTCTAATCAGGGACTGATTTAGATGTGGGGCACCAGGTGGGTGATTCCCCTCTAATCAGGGACTGATTTAGATGTGGGACACCAGGTGGGTGATTCCCCTCTAATCAGGGACTGATTTAGATGTGGGGCACCAGGTGGGTGATTCCCCTCTAATCAGGGACTGATTTAGATGTGGGACACCAGGTGGGTGATTCCCCTCTAATCAGGGACTGATTTAGATGTGGGACACCAGGTGGGTGATTCCCCTCTAATCAGGGACTGATTTAGATGTGGGACACCAGGTGGGTGATTCCCCTCTAATCAGGGACTGATTTAGATGTGGGACACCAGGTGGGTGATTCCTCTCTAATCAGGGACTGATTTAGATGTGGGGCACCAGGTGGGTGATTCCCCTCTAATCAGGGACTGATTTAGATGTGGGGCACCAGGTGGGTGATTCCCCTCTAATCAGGGACTGATATAGATGTGGGACACCAGGTGGGTGATTCCCCTCTAATCAGGGACTGATTTAGATGTGGGACACCAGGTGGGTGATTCCCCTCTAATCAGGGACTGATATAGATGTGGGACACCAGGTGGGTGATTCCCCTCTAATCAGGGACTGATTTAGATGTGGGACACCAGGTGGGTGATTCCCCTCTAATCAGGGACTGATTTAGATGTGGGACACCAGGTGGGTGATTCCCCTCTAATCAGGGACTGATTTAGATGTGGGACACCAGGTGGGTGATTCCCCTCTAACCAGGGACTGATTTAGATGTGGGACACCAGGTGGGTGCAATGAATTATCAGGTAGAACAGCAGGCTCTGGACCTCGTAGGGTCAGAGTTAAATACCCTTGGCCTATAGGGACCCAAAACCAGGGCAACTTTCAGACTCCATAAAGACATAACGCATGTGAAAATGGAGAGGGCAAGACAACGATGACACCAACCTTGATAACAATAGCTAAAAACAGCACAATTCTACTTTTAGAACCATGAACACGTTTACCGACATACTTAAACTTAGCTGAAAAATTAAACTTGCAGGAAGACCTACCTGATTGTCAACTTCTTTGTCAAAGGGCCTCCCGGGTGGCGCAGTGGTGCCAGGTTCTGTCTCAGCCGGCGGCTACCGGGAGATCCATAGGGTGGCGCACAATTGGCCCAGGTTAGGGGAGGGTTTGGCCCATCGCGCACTAGCGACTCCTGTGTCAAGAAGTAGTGCGGCTTGGCTGGGTTGTGTTTTCTGGGGACGCACGGCTCTTGACCTTCGCCTCTCCGTAGTCCATACAGTGCAGTGATGGGACAAGACTGTAACTACCAATCGGACACCATGAAGTTGGGGAGAAAAAGGACTAAATAAAGCTCCAGATATTTACATAAACAAAGGACAGAGGTCAGAGGTCATGTACTATTTAAACAATAAGGCATGAGGTGGTGTGGTATATGGCCGATATGGGATGTTCTTAGGCACGACGCAACGCCGAGTGCCTGGACACAGCCCTTAGCTGTGGTATATTGGCCATATACAACAAACCCCCGAGATGCCTTACTGCTATTATAAACTGTATACCAACATAATTAGAGCAGGAATACCCGCGGTATACGGTCTGATATACCACGGCTGTCAGCCAATCAGCATTCAGGGCTCGTACCACCCAGTTTATAAACACCAAATAATAGGTTAGAGAAAGCTGCTTTCCCACAGATAACCAGCTGATGAAAGAACTGACATATGCCAAACAAAGTGATAATTCAATTAACATCATAGTGTAAAAAAACTGTGATTAGACAAACAAAGGAATACCCTGAAGACCAAGGAGGAGAGGAAACATTCATGAAAAAAGAGACGTGGGGTGGGACTGGGCCGATAAAGACATCTCCTGGGGGGGGGGGGGAGAGAGAGAGAGAGAGAGAGAGAGAGAGAAAGAGAGAGAGAGAGAGAGAGAGAGAGAGAGAGAGAGAGAGAGAGAGAGAGAATGTCAAGGAGTCTGAACATTTTCCGAATGCGCTGTATGTACATATCTATCAAGGAGTCTGAACTATGTACATATCTACCAAGGAGTCTGAACTATGTACATATCTACCAAGGAGTCTGAACTATGTACATATCTACCAAGGAGTCTGAACTATGTACATATCTATCAAGGAGTCTGAACTATGTACATATCTACCAAGGAGGAGTCTGAACTATGTACATATCTACCAAGGAGTCTGAACTATATACATATCTACCAAGGAGTCTGAACTATGTACATATCTATCAAGGAGTCTGAACTATGTACATATCTACCAAGGAGTCTGAACTATGTACATATCTACCAAGGAGTCTGAACTATGTACATATCTATCAAGGAGTCTGAACTATGTACATATCTGCCAAGGAGTCTGAACTATGTACATATCTACCAAGGAGTCTGAACTATGTACATATCTATCAAGGAGTCTGAACTATGTACATATCTGCCAAGGAGTCTGAACTATGTACATATCTATCAAGGAGTCTGAACTATGTACATATCTATCAAGGAGTCTGAACTATGTACATATCTGCCAAGGAGTCTGAACTATGTACATATCTACCAAGGAGTCTGAACTATGTACATATCTATCAAGGAGTCTGAACTATGTACATATCTATCAAGGAGTCTGAACTATGTACATATCTACCTCAAGTATTATTTTTATATTATCTGTATTTTAAAATAACTATTTGACTGTCTACACCTGTTGTTTACAAAGCATGTGACAAATAACATTTGATTTGGTTCTTTATGGTTGAGATGGCTAACAATCTCACTGCCCCCCCCCCCTATTCTACCCTCCTTCCCCTTCTATCTCTCTCTCTCTCTCTCTCTCTCACACACACTCACACACACACACACACAGAGAGACGAAGAGTGAGCAGATGAGGGAGAAGTGGAGATGAGAGAGGAGAGGGGATGAGATGATGGATATAAAGAAAGAAAGAATAGAGAGAAAGAAATAAAATGATAGTTGCGATGTAGATACAGTGCCTTGCGAAAGTTTTCGGCCCCCTTGAACTTTGCGACCTTTTGCCACATTTCAGGCTTCAAACATAAAGATATAAAACTGTATTTTTTTGTGAAGAATCAACAACAAGTGGGACACAATCATGAAGTGGAACGACATTTATTGGATATTTCAAACTTTTTTAACAAATCAAAAACTGAAAAATTGGGCGTGCAAAATTATTCAGCCCCCTTAAGTTAATACTTTGTAGCGCCACCTTTTGCTGCGATTACAGCTGTAAGTCGCTTGGGGTATGTCTCTATCAGTTTTGCACATCGAGAGACTGAAATTGTTTCCCATTCCTCCTTGCAAAACAGCTCGAGCTCAGTGAGGTTGGATGGAGAGCATTTATGAACAGCAGTTTTAAGTTCTTTCCACAGATTCTCGATTGGATTCAGGTCTGGACTTTGACTTGGCCATTCTAACACCTGGATATGTTTATTTTTGAACCATTCCATTGTAGATTTTGCTTTATGTTTTGGATCATTGTCTTGTTGGAAGACAAATCTCGGTCCCAGTCTCAGGTCTTTTGCAGACTCCATCAGGTTTTCTTCCAGAATGGTCCTGTATTTGGCTCCATTCATCTTCCCATCAATTTTAACCATCTTCCCTGTCCCTGCTGAAGAAAAGCAGGCCCAAACCATGATGCTGCCACCACCATGTTTGACAGTGGGGATGGTGTGTTCAGCTGTGTTGCTTTTACGCCAAACATAACGTTTTGCATTGTTGCCAAAAAGTTCAATTTTGGTTTCATCTGACCAGAGCACCTTCTTCCACATGTTTGGTGTGTCTCCCAGGTGGCTTGTGGCAAACTTTAAACAACACTTTTTATGGATATCTTTAAGAAATGGCTTTCTTCTTGCCACTCTTCCATAAAGGCCAGATTTGTGCAATATACGACTGATTGTTGTCCTATGGACAGAGTCTCCCACCTCAGCTGTAGATCTCTGCAGTTCATCCAGAGTGATCATGGGCCTCTTGGCTGCATCTCTGATCAGTCTTCTCCTTGTATGAGCTGAAAGTTTAGAGGGACGGCCAGGTCTTGGTAGATTTGCAGTGGTCTGATACTCCTTCCATTTCAATATTATCGCTTGCACAGTGCTCCTTGGGATGTTTAAAGCTTGAGAAATCTTTTTGTATCCAAATCCGGCTTTAAACTTCTTCACAACAGTATCTCGGACCTGCCTGGTGTGTTCCTTGTTCTTCATGATGCTCTCTGCGCTTTTAACGGACCTCTGAGACTATCACAGTGCAGGTGCATTTATACAGAGACTTGATTACACACAGGTGGATTGTATTTATCATCATTAGTCATTTAGGTCAACATTGGATCATTCAGAGATCCTCACTTAACTTCTGGAGAGAGTTTGCTGCACTGAAAGTAAAGGGGCTGAATAATTTTGCACGCCCAATTTTTCATTTTTTGATTTGTTAAAAAAGTTTGAAATATCCAATAAATGTCGTTCCACTTCATGATTGTGTCCCACTTGTTGTTGATTCTTCACAAAAAAATACAGTTTTATATCTTTATGTTTGAAGCCTGAAATGTGGCAAAAGGTCGCAAAGTTCAAGGGGGCCGAATACATTCGCAAGGCACTGTATGTTGTCTTAGTTCAGGAGGTACTCTGTATAACCTCCTACAGTAGCTGGAGGGGTACAGCTGATGGTAGGGGGGGAATTAGCATGAATATTCTTCTATATTTGTACCAAACAGCTAGAACAGAGCAGCCTCCTCCCACTGCTTACATTTATATTGTATTTAACCTTTATTTACAATGACGGCCTACACCGGCCAAACCCTAACGACGCTGAGCCAATTGTGCGCCACTCTATGGGACTCCCAATCACAGCCGGTTGTGATACAGCCTGGAATCGAACCATGGTCTGTAGTGACACCACTAGCACTGAGATACAGTGCCTTAGACCGCTGTGCCACTCGGAAGCCCTTACTAGGACCCACACTACAGAAGAATGTTTAATTTAGGAATTATAATTAATTCACGTATTCATCAGGCTCCATTT
The DNA here is from genome assembly GCF_045791955.1 of Oncorhynchus clarkii lewisi. Classification (NCBI taxonomy): domain Eukaryota; kingdom Metazoa; phylum Chordata; class Actinopteri; order Salmoniformes; family Salmonidae; genus Oncorhynchus; species Oncorhynchus clarkii. The sequence goes on along the minus strand of NC_092171.1, from coordinate 37,448,167 downwards.
CCTGCAGATTACAGAAGAGAGAAGAAGGATGAACACACATGCACATAAACACACGCGCACATAGACACATACAGACACGCAGACATACACACAGCAATAACACTTTTAGAGTCGCTGGTTAAACTTCCACTAGTCTTTCCAAATCAAGTGCTGCAGTCTGATATAGTTCCTTAAAAAAGCCTCTGAGGACAGTGAAGGGTGTTGATTCTTTTTTTTTTTTTTTTGTAATTTTACCCCTTTTTTCTCCCCAATTTCGTGGTCTCCAATTGTTGTAGTAGCTACTATCTTGTCTCATTGCTACAACTCCCATACGGGCTCGGGAGAGACAAAGGTTGAAAGTCATGCGTCCTCCAATACACAACCCAACCAGCCGTACTGCTTCTTAACACAGCGCTCATCCAACCCGGAAGCCAGCCGCACCAATGTGTCGGAGGAAACACAGTGCACCTGGCCACCTTGGTTAGCGCACACTGCGCCCAGCCCGCCACAGGAGTCGCTGGTGCGCGATGAGACAAGGAGATCCCTACCGACCAATCCCTCCCTAACCCGGACGACGCTAGGCCAATTGCGCGTCGCCCCACGGACCTCCCGGTCGCGGCCGGTTACGACAGAGCCTGGGCCCGAACCCAGGGACTCTGATGGCACAGCTGGCGCTGCCGTACGGCGCCCTTAACCACTGCGCCACCCGGGAGGCATGGGTGTTGATTCTTAACAGTGTAATGTGATCCATTATTTTCATTGTGGTAGGTTTAAAACACAACGATTGGCCGAGGGGAGCTGGAGTAATCATGATTACAAAGGAGTAGAACCAATGGGTGTATTTTGCATTCCTTTTGTATTTAAAAAAAAACGTTATTTAACTAGGCAAGTCAGTTAAGAACAAATTCGTATTCTATAATGACGGCCTACCCCGGCCAAACTCACTCCTAACCCGGACGGCGCTGGGTCAAGTGTGCACCTCCCTCTGGGACTGCGATCATAGCCGGTTGTGATACAGCCCGGGATCGAACCAGTGTCTAGACCGCCACTTGAAAGCCTGGAGAGGAATGATATTGGATACTTTAAGTAGAAATCTTGCACCAATATTGAATTTGAAAAGCCTGTTAGATTAAATGAAGTGCCTTTTAATATAGACCACTTGGAGAATTCAATCAATTGGATTCTAAATATAAATAAATACTTGCTACAGTGCCAAAATTCTGCATTTTGACATGTCCCTCCGTGCACCCTCTGTGACATCTAGGAAGATTTTAACCCACTTAACCCCCCCCCCCCCCCCCCCCCCTGCACACAACAGGCTTCAATTCCCCCTGTCACAAGAGGATTTATGGCTGATTTAAAATGGTTAAACCTGTTACGGTCAACCCTGTTACAGTCAACCCTGTTACAGTCAACTCTGCTACGGTCAACCCTGTTACAGTCAACCCTGTTACCGTCAACCCTGTTACAGTCAACCCTGTTACAGTCAACCCTGTTACGGTCAACCCTGTTACGGTCAACCCTGTTACAGTCAATCCTGTTACGGTCAACCCTGTTACAGTCAACCCTGTTACAGTCAACCCTGTTACCGGCAACCCTGTTACAGTCAACCCTGTTACAGTCAACCCTAGTACCGTCAACCCTGTTACAGTCAACCCTGTTACCGTCAACCCTGTTACAGTCAACCCTGTTACTGTCAACCCTGTTACAGTCAACCCTGTTACAGTCAACCCTGTCACCGTCAACCCTGTTACCGTCAACCCTGTTACTGTCAACCCTGTTACTGTCAACCCTGTTACAGTCAACCCTGCTACGGTCAACCCTGCTACGGTCAACCCTGTTACGGTCAACCCTGTTACAGTCAACCCTGTTACAGTCAACCCTGTCACTGTCAACCCTGTTACCGTCAACCCTGTTACCGTCAACCCTGTTACAGTCAACCCTGTTACAGTCAACCCTGTTACCGTCAACCCTGTTACTGTCAACCCTGTTACAGCCAACCCTGTTACAATCAACCCTGTTACAGTCAACCCTGTTACCATCAACCCTGTTACCGTCAACCCTGTTACAGTCAACCCTGTTACAGTCAACCCTGTTACAGTGAACCCTGTTACCGTCAACCCTGTTACAGTCAACCCTGTTACCGTCAACCCTGTTACAGTCAACCCTGTTACAGTCAACCCTGTTACCGTCAACCCTGTTACCGTCAACCCTGTTACAGTCAACCCTGTTACCGTCAACCCTGTTACAGTCAACCCTGTTACCGTCAACCCTGTTACAGTCAACCCTGTTACTTTATTTGGCACATAATAGGAACTTACTATATTATTTTTTTATTCTTGAGATGGGGGGGGCATAATGTTAGGTTGAACATGTGATCTTAATGACAGAATGTAAGAATTATTATTATTGTAAAAAGTTTTTTTTTAAACCAAGTTACACTCCTCTTAAGGGGCACCGAATTGTTGGGACGATGCTGGTATTTCTTATTCACAAAGGAACTTGTTTGTAGAAAGTCCAAAGTCTAATGTAACTGTCCATGTGGTACTGCATTCTCTACTAAATGAAAGAGGCATTGCAAATGGTTTGCACAAAAAAAAAGGACGAAATGAGATATATGAGAAAAGAGAGAGGCAGAGGAGAGAGAGACGAGAAAGGTGAATATCCCTCTCAGTGATGTAGGTGTTTAACACAACACTGATGAGTGATAGTTGCTGTGGAGAAAGGTGAATATCCCTCTCAGTGCTGATAGTTGCCGTGGAGAAAGGTGAATATCCCTCTCAGTGCTGATAGTTGCCGTGGAGACAGAGAGAGAGACAGGAAAGAGCAACAAAGAATGGAGAGAAGCAGAGGAAGAAACAACAAAAGAGGGATGGGTGAGGAAAACAGAGGAGCGAAGAAAGAGGACGGAGAGGTAAAAGAGGAAGAAACAGAGGGTGGAGAGACAGAAAGAAAAGGGGGGGGGGGACAACTGCAGGCTCTGCGTTGCCATGTTGCCATGGGGACAGTAACCGGGCAAGCGGTTGCCATATTAATGATGTGTGCAAGAGCTCTGGCGGCACACGGCCGTAAATCTGGAGCGAGCAAAAAGGAGTCAGCAGGCGCACGTCGTTAATGTGTGTGTGTGTGTGTGTGTGTGTGTGTGTGTGTGTGTGTGTGTGTGTGTGTGTGTGTGCGTGCGTGCGTGCGTGCGTGCGTGCGCGCGTGCGTGCGTGTGGTGTTAATGGCGTTAGAGCCTGGAGGAAGATCTCCATTGTTCTTTGATTATGACAGAAAGGACATGGGAAAGGGCTGAAAGGACAGAGAGAACACACACAACACATAGCTGCACACACACACACACACACACACACACACACACACACACACACACACACACAGCTGCACACACACACACAGCTGCACACATACACACACACACACACACACACACACACAACACATAGCTGCACACACACACACACACAGCTGCACACGCACACACACACAACACATAGCTGCACACGCACACAAAAAAACACACTAACTGCTGGAGGCTTTAGTTCTATTTTGAGGTGTACAAAGATCAAGCATGTTTTCTCTCCCTCCTATCCCCTCTCTCTTCAACCCTCATTTCTCTCCTCCCTCCTCTCTCTGCCCTCACCCCTCTCTCTCCCCTCTCTCCTCTCTCCCCCCTCCCTCCTCTCTCCCCCCTCCCTCCCCCCTCCCTTGGGGCAAACGTTTTTATTTATCACTTTGGAGTGATAATCTGAACTAAACATAGCCCTGGGCCATACACATAAACTCTACACACATACACACATTTCAGCTCTTCATTCACTCCCCAACTTCACACTAAATATCACACTTTTTCTCTCTCTCATCCCCCCTTTCTTTTCCCACACTGCTTGCCACACCCCCTCCCTCCTCCTCTATCCAATCCTTATGCTCTCTGTCATCCTATATTAAAGGAAACTGAAAGCAGGGGAAGAGAGAACGATAAGGAGACAGTGGTGGAGAGAAGGAGACAGGGGAGTGAGAGAAGGAGACAGGGGAGTGAGAGAAGGAGACAGGGGAGGAGAGAAGGAGACAGGGGACCCAGGAGGAGAGAAGGATACAGGGGAGGAGAGAAGGTGGCAGTGGAGGAGAGAAGGTGGCAGGGGAGGAGAGAAGGAGACAGGGGAGGAGAGAAGGAGACAGGGGAGGAGAGATGGAAAATGAGACGGATGAGGAGAGAAAAAGACAGAGGAGGAGATATGGAAAAGGAGAAAGGGAAGGAGAGAAGGAGACAGGGGACCCGGGAGGAGAGAAGGAGACATGGGAAGAGAGAAGGAGACAGGGAGGAGAGAAGGAGACAGCAGAGGGAAGGCGACAGGGGAGGAGAGAAGGAGACAGCAGAGGGAAGGAGGAGACAGGGAGGAGAGAAGGAGACAGGGGAGGAGAGAAGGAGACAGGGAGGAGAGAAGGAGACAGCAGAGGGAAGGCGACAGGGGAGGAGAGAAGGAGACAGCAGAGGGAAGGAGGAGACAGGGGAGGGAGAAGGAGACAGGGGAGGGAAGGAGGAGACAGCGGAGGGAAGCAGTAGACAGGGGAGGGAGAAGGAGACAGCGGAGGAAAGGAGGAGACAGGGAAGGGAGAAGGAGACAGGGGAGGGAGAAGGAGGAGACAGGGGAGGAAAGGAGGAGACAGGGGAGGGAAGGAGGAGACATGGGAGGAAAGGAGGAGACAAGGGAGGGAAGGAGGAGACAGGGGAGGGAAGGAGGAGACGGGGAGGGAAGGAGGAGACAGGGGAGGGAGAAGGAGACAGCGGAGGAAAGGAGGAGACAGGGGAGGGAGAAGGAGACAGGGGAGGGAAGGAGGAGACAGGGGAGGGATAAGGAGACAGCGGAGGAAAGGAGGAGACAGGGGAGGGAGAAGGAGACAGCGGAGGAAAGGAGGAGACAGGGGAGGGAGAAGGAGACAGGGGAGGGAAGGAGGAGACAGGGGAGGGATAAGGAGACAGCGGAGGAAAGGAGGAGACAGGGGAGGGAGAAGGAGACAGGGGAGGAAAGGAGGAGACAGGGGAGGGAGAAGGAGACCGCGGAGGGAAGGAGGAGACAGGGATGGGCAGAGACACAGAATGAGCTCAGCATTGCCCTAATTGGTGCCATTTTGGATGCAAACAAAGTGTATTCAGAGTCCCTAGCCCAGAGGTCCCCTAACCGTATATGTGTGTAATGTATGTGTGCCATGTTCCACCTAAAGCATTTAGTATCATCTTCCTTGTAATTACAGCCACATGTAGCCACAAGTCGGGAACAGTCTTCCATGACTCGACTGTGTGTGAACAACTAAGGCCACCATGTCTGAAACAGTGGCCACGTCTACAAACAACATTGATTTACAGAGGAAGACAAAGGCTGATGGCATTCACAAACCTATTCCCAATCCCTTCCCACCCCATCCCCTTCACATCCTATACCTTCCCACCCCATCCCAATCCCTTCCCATCCCTACCCCATCCCATCCCCATCCCCTTCCCATCCCTCCCCTTCTCACCCCATCCCATTCCTTCCCTTCCCTTCCCATCCCATACCTTCCCAGCACACCCCACCCCATCCACATCCCCTTCCCCTTCCCATCCCATCCCATCCCTTCCCATCCCATCCCCATCCCATCCCCTTCCCACCCCACCCCACCCCATCCCCATCCAATCCCCTTCCCATCCCTTCCCCATCCCATCCCCTTCCCATCCCTTCCCATCCCATATCTTCCCACCCCACCCCATCCCATCCCCATCCCACCCCACCCCACCCCATCCCATCCCCTTCCCATCCCATACCTTCCCACCCCACCCCATCCCATCCCCATCCCATCCCCATCCCATCCCCATCCCATCCCATCCCCTTCCCACCCCACCCCATCCCCATCCCTTCCCATCCCATACCTTCCCACCCCAACCCACCCCATCCCATCCCCATCCCCATCCCCATCCCCATCCCACCCCCTTCCCATCCCTCCCATCCCCATCCCATCCCCTTCCCACCCCACCCCATCCCATCCCATCCCATTCCCATCCCCATCCCCATCCCATCCCCATCCCATCCCCTTCCCACCCCACCCCACCCCATCCCATCCCATCCCATTCCCATCCCATCCCCTTCCCATCCCTTCCCATCCCATACCATCCCATCCCCATCCCATCCCCTTCCCACCCCACCCCACCCCATCCCATCCCTTCCCATCCCATACCTTCCCACCCCACCCCATCCCATCCCCATCCCCTTCCCATCCCCATCCCATCCCCTTCCCATCCCCTTCCCACCCCATCCCATCCCCATCCCCTTCCCATCCCATCCCCATCCCATCCCCATCCCCTTCCCATCCCATCCCCATCCTATCCCCATCCCATCCCATACCTTCCCACCCCACCCCATCCCATCCCCATCCCCTTCCCATCCCTTCCCATCCCATACCTTCCCACCCCACCCCATCCCCTTCCGATCCCATCCCATCCCCATCCCATCCCCATCCCATCCCATCCCATACCTTCCCACCCCACCCCAGAGGTGGACATAATACTGACACTTACATATATAATGATGTAGAGGTGGACATAATACTGACACTTACATATATAATGATGTAGAGGTGGACATAATACTGACACTTACATATATAATGATGTAGAGGTGGATATAATACTGAGACACCTACATATATAATGATGTAGAGGTGGATATAATACTGAGACACTTACATATATAATGATGTAGAGGTGGACATAATACTGACACTTACATATATAATGATGTAGAGGTGGATATAATACTGAGACACCTACATATATAATGATGTAGAGGTGGATATAATACTGAGACACTTACATATATAATGATGTAGAGGTGGATATAATACTGAGACACTTACATATATAATGATGTAGAGGTGGACATAATACTGAGACACTTACATATATAATTATGTAGAGATGGACATAATACTGAGACACTTACATATATAATTATGTAGAGATGGACATAATACTGAGACACTTACATATATAATGATGGACATAATACTGACACTTACATATATAATGTCCACCTCTACATCATTATATATGTAAGTGTCTCAGTATTATGTCCATAATAGAGAGAAGAGAGAAGAGAGAGAGAGGGAGAGAGATGGAGAAGAGGGAGAGAGAAGAGAGAGAGAGGGAGAAGAGGGAGAGAAATGGAGAGCGCAGTGCCAAGCTTTCACAGAGAGGGAGAAATAGCGGTGTGTTTGGAGAAGGGCGGGTGTCAGATGTGTGTCAGGTTTCAAGTATTTATTTATTTTTTATTGGGGGGTGGGGGGGTAGATCAGCTTTAATATTGCAGGTAGATTGTGGCTTCCATCAATGTAATTGTGTGCATCATTTCCAATACCCCACATATACTTTCTATTGTTTATTTATAAAAATATATACTTTCCTTTATGATTTTCCCCTAACCCTATCACCCCTCCCTAATTGGAGTAAACTAATGGACAACAACACGTAGGCTTCCACTTCCAGCAGACAGAGAGAGAGAGAGAGAGAGACAGAGAGAGAGAGATAAGACTCTCTATAGATCAGGGTTCCCCAATCTCAAAGTGATTTTAAAGTGTCTGTTAGATGGTATATATTACTATAGAGCTCTATAGGGTCTCCAAACCTTTTCTATCAGGAGGGCTACTTTTAAACAATGAAACATGTCACCAGCTACTCATTTGTTTTCTAGCTTTCAAATATTCTTCTCCTCTCCCCTGGAACTCTTCCCAGGGTCCTTAGTGTACAAGAGAAAGTAGTGCACTATGTTATCAACTCTTCCCAGGGTCCTTAGTGTACAAAAGAAAGTAGTGCACTATGTTATCAACTCTTCCCAGGGTCCTTAGTGTACAAGAGAAAGTAGTGCACTATGTTATCAACTCTTCCCAGGGTCCTTAGTGTACAAAAGAAAGTAGTGCACTATGTTATCAACTCTTCCCAGGGTCCTTAGTGTACAAGAGAAAGTAGTGCACTATGTTATCAACTCTTCCCAGGGTCCTTAGTGTACAAAAGAAAGTAGTGCACTATGTTATCAACTCTTCCCAGGGTCCTTAGTGTACAAGTGCACTGTGTTGTTTTCTGTCAATATACCTGGTAAAATAACGGTTATTAAACAACTATAAAATATGAGATTTTTTTTCCCCCAGAAAATTATGTTCTCAGTTTCATTTTTTCGGATTTCTTTTTCACTCTTAAAATTACTATTGTTTATAGCAAAAAATATTAATTGCATGTTTTGAGTCCATGTCAATGCATAAATCACATCAACATACTTTTTTTAGGGTCTGGAAGAATTTAGAGTTTTGAGTGTAATTCTCCTTTAAGTGCGCATCTAGCGAGTGAGGAATTTGAGGTCTAATGTGCCGGCCTTGTGATGGTTCTGTGCTGCTGCATCAACTGGCTACACACGGTAATAGACAAACAAGCCCACCACACAGACAGACAGGGGGGGACAATATTCCTGGAAATTAATTGACAGATATTGTGTTAGGTTTGGCTTTTTAAGCCAATGGTGGCTAACCAGGGGTGGGATAATGTCAATGAATCATTGGTTACATAGTAGCTGGGAGCTTGCGGTGTCTGATACTTCTGAGATTTGTTTATGACAGTTTGCAGTGGAAGACGTGAAAATTGCACGTACTTTCAAAATTGTTTGACAAGCTACTCATAGGTGGCCTACGAGCTACTTGCGATCAACCTGTTGGAGACCCTGTTAGAGGGAAACAGTGAGGGAGACGACAGTTATGGTAGTTAGTTTCTTGCCAATCAATTGCCTCTGCTTAAAACTCTGGACCAGTTACAGAGAGACAGTCTAGCCAAGCACACACCCACACTGCCTGGCCCCATTCACTCTTAGTCAGCCACACACTCACTCACTCTCAGCCAGCCAGAGGCTAGCTACTCTTTCTAGTTAGCCACACTCTCTCTCTCTCTCTTCCCACCTCCAATTCACTTATCACACCACATCCAGAAGAGCCGTTTAATTCACTGCCTCTCTTTCTCTTCCTCTCTTTCTCGCCCTCTTGTTCAACCATGCTGCTAAATAGATTCTCTCTCTCTTCACTCCCTCTTCCTCTCTACCTCCACCCCTCTCTCTCTCTCTCTCTCTCTTTCTCTCCACCCCTCTCTGTTTCTCTCTCTCTCTGTTTGGGCAATATACAGAACAACATTTTGCTCCTGGCTTTAAAACAAGAGAGACACATTACTTCCTAATCTTTAACATCTTCCTTCAAAATCCTTGTATCCGTCTACCCAGCCCCCTTCTTCTCTTTCCCCTTTCTCTCTTTTCTCTCTCCCTCTCTCCCTCGCCTGTCAACAGTGCCCTAGTTATAGTGTCGGGGCTCATCGTCACGCCAACAATTACACCAAGCCGCGCGCCTTTTGTTGAGGCATTCTTTTTAATTACTGGAAATGTGTAAAATGATTACACCCAATCTAAATCATGCGTCCCCTCTCATTTCATTCCATTTCACCCGGATGATTTGGAATGATACACTAGGTGGTTTGGTTTAGTCTTCCCCTGTCCAATCTGAATTGGAGACAGCAGCTAAATGCTGGCGTCTCAGTTGGAGGGCTGCCTGTCTGTCGTTGCCATAAGCGGGGCTGTGATGAACAGCGTATGAAACTGTAATGACATCTAAACTGCGGGCACGCTATAGATTAACCTAAAAAAGCCATTGAGACTGTCAGAGAATAGCTACAGGCAGGAATTGGTGTAGCGTGTGCGTGTGTTTGTGTGTGTGTGTGTGTGTGTGTGTGTGTGTGTGTGTGTGTGTGTGTGTGTGTGTGTGTGTGTGTGTGTGTGTGTGTGTGTGTGTGTGTGTGTGTGTGTGTGTAAGCCACTCATAAGCCACTCCGTCAATTCCCTAAAATTAAATATTCTGTGATGACTGTTCAGAGGCTATGTCCTGTGGCTATATCTCATTGAGGGGGCCGCAGTGGAAAGGGTCAAAAGCTTCAAGTTCCTCGGGGGTGCACATCCCTGACAACCTGAAATGTTCCCTGTCGGGGAGTATTCCAGGACATCTACAGCACCCGGTGTCACAGGAAGGCCAAGAAGATCATCAAGGACCTCAGTCACCCGAGCCACAACCCGTTCACCCCGCTACCAGAAGAAAGTGACAGAACAGGTGCATCTATCTCCAGGCCATCATCAGACTGTTAAACAGTAAACACTAGCCGGCCTCCGCCCAGTACCCTGCCCTGAAGCTTAGTCACTGTTTCTAGCCGGCTACACTACCCTGCACCTTAAGAGACAGCTTTGCCCTGTGTACATAGAGTCATTGAACACTGGTCACTTTAAAAAGGTGTGACTGTGTGACGTAAGTATGAAAAATGACTGAAGCTGGAATCATACAGTTACTGGTCCCCTCCCATGTCAAACGTTTGGATTCAGGAAGCAGGTATTACTTTATGCAAAGTCAGGTAAAGCCGGTAATGTTTATACACCAATGATAGTGTCTTGTAATTGTAACTCATTAAAAAATGTAACGCCTTAAAACCGTCATCATATGGCTTTGTTTACAAACCATAAAATAGCGTGAGCACAACGTGGCAGAACAATACTGGTAACTAACCCCTTTTCATCTGTGTCGTGACTTTTATGGAAGCAAGTTACCTACCACTGTGTTGTGACTTTTAGCTAGCAAGCTACCTACCACTGTGTTGTGACTTTTAGCTAGCAAGCTACCTACCACTGTGTCGTGACTTTTAGCTAGCAAGTTACCTACCACTGTGTCGTGACTTTTAGCTAGCAAGCTACCTACCACTGTGTCGTGACTTTTAGCTAACAAGCTACCTACCACTGTGTCGTGACTTTTCGCTAGCAAGCTACCTACCACTGTGTCGTGACTTTTCGCTAGCAAGCTACCTACCACTGTGTCGTGACTTTTCGCTAGCAAGCTACCTACCACTGTGTCGTGACTTTTCGCTAGCAAGCTACCTACCACTGTGTCGTGACTTTTAGCTAGCAAGCTACCTACCACTGTGTCGTGACTTTTAGCTAGCAAGCTACCTACCACTGTGTCGTGACTTTTAGCTAGCAAGCTACCTACCACTGTGTCGTGACTTTTCGCTAGCAAGCTACCTACCACTGTGTCGTGACTTTTAGCTAGCAAGCTACCTACCACTGTGTCGTGACTTTTAGCTAGCAAGCTACCTACCACTGTGTCGTGACTTTTAGCTAGCAAGCTACCTACCACTGTGTCGTGACTTTTAGCTAGCAAGCTACCTACCACTGTGTTGTGACTTTTAGCTAGCAAGCTACCTACCACTGTGTCGTGACTTTTAGCTAGCAAGCTACCTACCACTGTGTCGTGACTTTTAGCTAGCAAGCTACCTACCACTGTGTCGTGACTTTTAGCTAGCAAGCTACCTACCACTGTGTCGTGACTTTTAGCTAGCTAGCTACCTACCACTGTGTTGTGACTGGATGCCATAGTGTTGATTTAACTTTACACTATCTTCTGAAGATTGAAGACATTGATTGGACAGCAGGGCCTGCTTTTCATTTCAGGTGGACAGGCTGCAACGAAAATCATGTCACGCGTGTGTAGTACACATTTCAGGGGCAGTTGCTTTATCGATTGGGGAGAACATTCGATGGGTCTTGCCAGGAAGCTAATCCTGAAGACGGATGCTGTACAATCATTGACAGTGGATCAGTGGATCTTGCAAGTGCTGCATGTATCAGAGTTTGATGAGTCTGACACGATGGCTGTAACTGTTTTGACTTGTGAACGGTATATTTTCTGTAACACACCTGACATTCACTCTATGGTTTTGGTTCTTCCATCCTTAAGCCCCCCCTACGTTGTCTGAGAACTGCCAGCACACAGCTGGCATGAAGGAATGTTGTCCACAGAAGGAGTTGCGTTGTGTATAGTATTTGTAATTTACCCCTAAAATCATGTTCTTCCATTCCATTGTGTGGGTTGTTGTCTTACAGTTGATGTAGCTTGTGTCATCGAGGCTAATCATGATGATTCGGTAGGGAAGGTGGGGGGGTAATTATTTAACTTTCCATCTCCTTGTGTCTTTCAAGTGTCATCAAGTTGTAATGACAGGCATTTTAGAAAATTCTGTCTGCACCGCTTCCAAGGCAACCACCGCAGCAGGAATGCTGCGATACGAAATCAGCTTACCTAAGGCAAGGAAGAATTGATAGCATCATGTTTCAGAAAAGGAAATCAAATTCACTACCTGTTTAAATGAACATTTCCCTTTACAGGCTACATAGACAGGCTCCTGGGATCTCCTCTTCAACAAGGTCACCCTTGATCCAGCGCTGTATGCGGGGAAGCTGTGGTGTGACCCCTGTCTGCCCATTGTGAGAGGCCTGACAAGCCCATTGTGAGAGGCCTGACAAGCCCTTTGTGAGAGGCCTGACAAGCCCATTGTGAGAGGCCTGACAAGGAGGAGGCCATAGCTGGATTTGTCTCCCTCTTCAATCTTGGGGGTGACTGAAACCAAGTGAGTGAGTGAAGCCTGCTTGATTGACACGCGGGTACATGGGTCCCCCTCCTCTACCGTTCCCCTCCACTTCAATCTCTGTAGATTTGCATTTTTTACGTGATATGACATATGACATCACACTTTGTTACTTTGTATAGTTTTTATAATCATTCAGATATGGGGGGGGGGGGGGGGGGGGGGGGGGGTGTTACAAATTGTACGAATCAATGGGGTCCTGCAAAAGTGTAGGGCGGCCACATGCCAATATTAGGATTATGGCTTTAATCTTTTTTTCTACTGTCGAATGATGCCTCACCATTATTTCTCATCTTTATTTCTCATGAGTGTTCATGTCGATCAGTCTTTCAGCTCGGCTGGCCGATTATAAATTATATAATAAATGTCTTATGGATACATCCAGGTGAAGTCAGAAGTTTACACACAATTAAGTTGGAGTCATTAAAACCCATTTTTCAACCACTCCACAAATTTCTTGTTAACAAACTATAGGAGTAGGATGAGGGCACGGCTAAAGGCTATAAGAACTGGTCGTCGAGTGCGTTGGGAACACAATATAAAAGGAGCAGATTTCTGGGTGTGGTAGGATAGATTCAGGGCATAATGTACAGGCAAGGGTATGGTAGGGTGCGAGTACAGTGGAGGTAAACCTAGGCATTGAGTGACGATGAGAGAGGTTGCATCTCTGGAGGCACCAGTTAAGCTAGGTGAGGTCTCCGCATGTGTGGGGGCTGGGACAAAGGAGCTATCTAAGGCATGTTGAGTGGGACTCGGGGCTCCGCAGTAAAATAAAACAATGAGAGCTGCCCTAAACAACACTATACAAGGCATATTGACAATAGAGAGAGGCATAAAGCAATCACAGGTGTTGCCTTGCTCAGGGGCAGAACGACAGTTTTTTCATTGTCAGTTCGGGTATTGGATCCAGCAACCTTTTGTTTACTCACTGCATCGGCGATAACATCTGCAAATCTGTGTACTTTGATTTGGTCTTCCTCTTGTTCATTAAAACACACGCGTGTGGGCACACACACACATACACCACACACACACACACACACACACACACGTTTGAGTGCTCCAGTTCAGCACAACTGGATGTGGGATATCGAACAAACAGTATATTTACATAAATCTACACATCAAGGACATAGGAGCTTAAAGTGTAGATGCCATGGTCTATGAATTTTCTCATTTCCGAGTGCTTGTATGACAGACACACACATGCACAACGTGCCGTACACAAAGACACACACACACACACAAATGATGTACTCATTCTGTCACAACAGCAGTGTGCCTGGTAGGAAATTGTCTTCTGGGTCTGTCAGACTTACCTGGTGAATCTGTTGCGTATGCTTAAAATGTTGGTCTCTGATTCCAACATAAAAGTACAAAGACTGATGTGCCTGGAAACCCAACGAAGTTGAATTGCATAGGATTCTACATCGGGCAGAAATGAGTGTTTTGAATTATAAAAGTTTCCTCTCAAGACTTCTACAAGCCAGAATGTTTTGTGAAGCTAAGCCTGAAGCATGTACAGAAGAGGCATGCATACTTGCCGAGCTTGTGCGCGTGGTAACATGGTTCTGTACAGTGGTGTAAAGTACTGAAGTAAAAAGTACTTTAAAGTACTACTTAAGTTGTTTTATTGGGTATCTGTACCTCACCATTTATTTATTTTTTTAGGACTACTTTTACTTTACTACGTTCCTTAAAGAAAATAATTTACTTTTTACTTCATACATTTTCCCTGACACCCAAAAGTACTCGTTACATTTTGAATGCTTAGCTGACAGGAACATTTTCCAATTCATGCACTTATCAAGAGAACACATGCTTATCCCTATTGCTTCTGATCTGGCAAACTCACTAAACACAACTGCATAATTTGTAAATGATGTCTGAGTCTGAGTGTCCCCCTAGCTATCAGTAAAAAATGGTGCTGTCTGCTTTGCTTAATAATAATATGAAATGATTTATATTTTTGATACTTAAGTATATTTAAAAGGAAATACTTTTAGACTTTTCCTCAAGGAGTATTTTACTGGGTGACTTTTACTTTTACTTGAGTCATTTTCTATTATACTTTTACTCAAGTAACACAATGCGATTATTTTTCCACCACTGGTTCTGCGCGTGCTGCAGGTGGTAGGAATCTGAGCGCTCTACCAGCACTTTGAAAAGCTGAGGTAACTATACTTTCCTGTGGATATATTGTATAACATTCAAAAGGACCAATCGCACGGACAACCGGTTAAGTACGTTAAAATATTTTATTCAACGTTTTGGCTTGTAGAGGCTGTGAAAGGAAACTTTCCTGATTTAAAATGTTCATCTTTGCCTGACGTAGAATTCGATGCAATTGAACGTTTCCATGCAAAATACGGATTAGATGGATGACTGAGGAAATGTACATTTGTAACTGAGTGATATCAAAATGATTAATTAAAAAGATCGCACTTGACTGTAGATTTTGTGAGGTGTTAGCTAGGTCACTAATCACGTTGATATGACTGTGGAAAACGTTTGAGAATAGTATATAGCTGAAAATAAATTAGTACAACGGCGCCGTCTTGTGGAATCAAATGAGCAGTGCAGCCATCCAGACTAGTACATATAACCGCAGCGCTCCGTTCCATCACGTGATGACAGGCAACTCGATGTTGTCTTCGCGCCATGGACCAGAGCTACTACTACTGTACATGGGTTCTATTCCTTTAATTTATGGCTTTCTGGTTGGGGTCACAGAGCTCGTAAACCTTTAGGAGGAAATACATTGCAATGTAACAAAGTATACATTGTAGAAAGGAGAGATAGATGGGGTGTATGCAATAAACTAGAGTCTGAACTATTCGAGTTAGCTGAACAATTTTTCCTTTATTTAACTAGGCAAGTCAGTTAAGAACAAATTCTTATTTTCAATGACAGTCTAGGAACAGTGGGTTAACTGCCTGTTTCATTCCTTTTTATACTACCCACCACTGCGACCTGTATGCTCTAGTCGGCTGGCCCTCGCTATATATTCGTCGCCAAACCCACTGGTTCCAGGTCATCTATAAGTCTTTGCTAGGTAAAGCCCTGCCTTATCTCAGCTCACTGGCCACCATAGCAGCACCCACCCGTAGCACGCGCTCCAGCAGGTATATCTCACTGGTCACCCCCAAAGCCAATTCCTACTTTGGCCGCCTTTCCTTCCAGTTCTCTGCTGTCAATGACTGGAATGAACTGCAAAAATCACTGAAGCTGGAGACTCATATCTCCCTCACTAACTTTAAGCATCAGCTGTCAGAGCAGATCACAGATCACTGCACCTGTACATAGCCCATCTGTAAATAGCCCATGCAACTCCCTCATCCCCATATAGTTTATTTTTTATTTTTTTGCTCCTTTGTACCCCAGTATCTCTACTTGCACATGCATCTTCTGCATATCTATCACGGCAGTGTTTATTTGATAAATTGTAATTACTTCGCCACCATGGCCTATTTATTGCCTTACCTCCCTTATCTTACCTCAAATGCACATGCTGTATATAGATTTTTCTACTGTATTATTGACTGTATGTTTGTTTATTCCATGTGTAACTCTGTGTTGGTGTTTGAGTCGAACTGCTTTGCTTTATCTTGGCCAGGTCTCAGTTGTAAATGAGAACTCAACTGGCCTACCTGGTATAATAAAGGTGAAATAAATAAAAAAGTTAAGAAAAAATTATTTACAATGACGGCCTAGGAGCAGTGGGTTAACTGCCTTGTTCAGGGGCAGAATGACAGATTTTTACCTTGTCAGCTCGGAGATTCAATCTAGCAACCTTTGGTTACTGGCCCAACGCTCTAACCACTAGGCCGCCCCATCTACCTGCTGCTCCAAGGTTCTCTTATCTCCACAGAGAAACTTATATAGACAGGTGTGTGCCTTTCCAAATCATGTCCAATCAATTGAATTTACCACAAATGTACTCCAATCAAGTTGTAGAAACATCTCAAGGATGATCAATGGAAACAGGATGCACCTGAGCTCAATTTCGAGTCTCATAGTAAAGGGTCTGAATACTTATGCAAAAATGCATTTCAAAAAACATGTTTTCACTTTGTCATTATGGGGTATTATTCAAATATGATTATATTGTGTGTAAATTGATGAGGAACATTTTGTATTCAATCCATTTTAGAATAAGGCTGTAACGTAACAAAATGTGTTAAAAGGGAAGGGGTCGGAATACTTATTTGAGACTAGCTTGCCCCCCACGAACAACACATACAAATTCTACCTCAACAACGGGGCTAGAGAGAAGAGATACACTGTGGCTCTGCACATCAAAGATGAATGATGAATCCACCCTCTGCTCTCTCATTTCTCTATTGACAGTAGGGACTTTACTTGTATGATTCCCCAAATGATCCTCCAACCCTTTCTCCTATGTTTGCTACACTGAAGGAAGCTGTGTAGTTATGAGATCATTGAGAACCTCTACTACTGAAATACAAAACATTAAGAACACCATCTTCCCACAACATAAACTGACCAGGTGAATCCAGGTAAAATACATTTGACTCAGATGCCATTGTTGCTCGGTTGACTCATGGAACGGTAAGATACTTTGCCTATTTTAAGCATGCGCAAACCAGCTGGCAAGTTTCTTCAGACATGTTCAATCTCTCATTGTGCCAGTCTGTAATCCCAACATGTTTCAAGCTGAACACCATTGTCCCTGTTCCCAAGAGCTCCAAAGTAACCTGC